>NC_083471.1:1624029-1691529 GCF_030014155.1 Tachysurus vachellii | reverse complement strand
AATTTCTACAAACAAGCATATAAAAAGAAAATAAAAAGACATAAAACTTATATTTGTGAAATTTGTCACAAATATACACAACTTATTTTCTATCTATCTATCTATCTGTCTGTCTGTCTGTCTGTCTATTTGATATTAAGAAATGTATTGTTTTGTTTATGGAAATTATTATTATTATTATTTTTATTTTATTTTATGAGAACTAATAGAAAATGAGTAAAGTGAAGAAGTCATTTAAAAGTGGTGTTTGCGCGCCCTCTGGTGGTCTGAAAGAGAAATGCTCGGGTTAAATGTTCCACTGATTATAGACAAATTTCTAAAATAATTTCACTTTAATCACCAGAATTATAAAATAGATCAATATTCTTAATGCAGTTGATTTCAGATGTTAAATAAAAACTCTTCAGTTACTTTACAGTCTTCATTACGGTGCCACAAAACTATTTATTCTACAATCAGCATCAGTTTGTGTTAAATTAAACCCACATTCATTACGACTTCCTTTCCTTCTGATCTCTTTATATGAGACTGACACTGACACACAGTTCACACCGTTCTTCTGTGGTCTGATCTTTTATTTTCAAAACTTTGGTCATAATATTTAACACAAACTTGGATTTATATGGTTCTGATATGGTTCATCATCCAGGATGAATCTGTTTTAATTTACAATGAAAATGTTTTTTGTGCAGCTGGATTGTGTGTTAAACAGATGATGGAGTAATAATGTGGTAATGTGGAGGAATGTTACACAAAACACTACACACATTATTTTAGATCACACAATCTCACAGATGAAGAACCAAACCACCTGTAGAGCCTGAACCCAGCGTATAGAGGCTGAGTGAATGTGGTGTGGACTCTGTGGAGGAGCTTCATGGTGTCAGAGACGCTGTAGAAGGACAGAGTTCCTGCACTGTGATCCACATACACTCCTATTCTGGAGGATGATGGAACTCTGAGATCAGTCTTAATGTTGTTGTGATAGAAAGAGAGAGAAGAAGAAGAACATTCCAGACTCCAGGACTGTTTGTTGCGTCCAAACACACACTCATTATCACCTCCTTTCCTCCTGATGTCTTTATATGAGACTGATATGGACACACCATCACCGCTCCACTCCACCTCCCAGTAACAGCGTCCACACACACTCTCCTTACACAACACCTGAGACCAGGAGTCAAATCTCTCTGGATGATCAGAGTACTGCTGTTTTCTCTCACTGAATGTCACCACTCTGTTCTTCTCAGACAGAATGAGGTCACGATGTGACGTGTTGGGATCCAGAGTCAGAGAACAGAAATCTAAAATAAAAGAGAAAAACAAACTGAACAATGTGAACATGTTGGTTGTGTGTGTGTGTGTGTGTGTGTGTGTGTGTGTGTGTGTGTGTGTGTGTGTGTGTGTGTGTGTGTGTGTTATACATTTCAGAAACTCTTCTCTGTTCTGTGGATCTGGTGGTGAAATGATCTGAACTGCTGCAGCTGTGGAGAGAAAAATGACAGAAATAACAGACATTTAAAGGTCTTTTTAACCAAAAGGTTTGTGCTGTAGGATCTCATACCTATAAATATAATGTATCATTAATGGCGCTTCCCGCTACGGAAGATCAAAGGGTTTTTTTTCCCCATAGACTTGAATGGGGAATTCTTAAAATTCTTTTGTTCTCTCTGTAGATATAAAACACACTCTCAATACATGTAACTATCAACTCCACACTATCAAGCCAATGTTTCCACAAGTATTGGCCCCCAGTCAATACACTTTTGTCCAAAAGTATTGGCACCCCACCGGGTATTCACGTGTAGCCCCGCCCCCAAAAAACTGTTCTATGCAGTATAATAATAAGTAGAATTCCATAATGACTGCAGTTTTGACATGAAATTTCAAAACACTTAGTAGTCACTTTTGTCCAAAAGTATTGGCCCCCCACGTCACGTGTAGCCCCGCCCCCAAAATAAGCGAAATCAAAAAGTTAGCACAACATGGACATGTCATATATCAAAACACTCAGCCCGATGAGGGGAACTGCCTCACGCGTGTTTTGGTCACGTCACGTGACGTCACGTGTAGCCCCGCCCCCAAAGTAAGCAAAATCAAAAGGTTAGCACAACATGGACATGTCATATATCAAAACACTCAGCCCGATGAGGGGAACTGCCTCACGCGTGTTTTGGTCACGTGACGTCACGTGTAGCCCCGCCCCCAAAATAAGCGAAATCAAAAAGTTAGCACAACATGGACATGTCATATATCAAAACACTCAGCCCGATGAGGGGAACTGCCTCACGTGTGTTTTGGTCACGCCACGTGACGTCACGTGTAGCCCCGCCCCCAAAATAAGCGAAATCAAAAAGTTAGCACAACATGGACATGTCATATATCAAAACACTCAGCCCGATGAAGGGAACTGCCGCACGCGTGTTTTGGTCACGTCACGTGACGTCACGTGTAGCCCCGCCCCCAAAATAAGCGAAATCAAAAAGTTAGCACAACATGGACATGTCATATATCAAAACACTCAGCCCGATGAGGGGAACTGCCGCACGCGTGTTTTGGTCACGCCACGTGACGTCACGTGTAGCCCCGCCCCAAAATAAGCGAAATCAAAAAGTTAGCACAACATGGACATGTCATATATCAAAACACTCAGCCCGATGAGGGGAACTGCCTCACGTGTGTTTTGGTCACGCCACGTGACGTCACGTGTAGCCCCGCCCCAAAATAAGCGAAATCAAAAAGTTAGCACAACATGGACATGTCATATATCAAAACACTCAGCCCGATGAGGGGAACTGCCTCACGCGTGTTTTGGTCACGTCACGTGACGTCACGTGTAGCCCCGCCCCCAAAATAAGCGAAATCAAAAAGTTAGCACAACATGGACATGTCATATATCAAAACACTCAGCCCGATGAGGGGAACTGCCTCACGCGTGTTTTGGTCACGTCACGTCACGTGTAGCCCCGCCCCCAAGATAAGCGAAATCAAAAAGTTAGCACAACATGGACATGTCATATATCAAAACACACAGCACGATGAAGGGAACTTGCCATGTGCAAGCACCATTCACATTTTCTTCAGGAAATGTACATTCCAGTTTATCTTTACTGTACAGAGCAGCAATAATGAGTTCACAAACACAAAACACATCTCATCACTTTTTATATCTTAGGAATTTCAGCACTTGTCCATCATTGTGTTTCTCCAGCAGGAGCAGCTCCTCTTACCATGTGGAGGGATTTTGTTGAATTCCTCCTCACAGAATTCCTCCAGTCTCTTCTTCAGATCTGAGAGAGAATTCTTCATTCCATCAAATGACAGATGTTGAGGGACCCTGATGCTGGACGTGTCAAAATCTGGTCTATCGAATAGAGGAGACTGAGGTCCAGAAGCTAAAGCCTACAGAGAAGAAATGAAAGGCACACTTGTGATGTCAGACAGGGAAATTTATTGCTGCTTTAATGAGAGGTGTTTTAGAGAGTGTGAGGAACATCTGACTCTGTAGATCAGACAGTGTGTGTTACCTGGAGGAAATGGATGTGATCGTGTGTGTGTGAAAGCTTCTCCATCTCAGTGACTCTCCTCTGAAGATCATCAATCTCCTGCTCCAGTTGCTCCAGGAGTCGTTCAGCTCGACTCAGTTCAGCCTTCTCCTGAGCTCTGATCATCTCCGTCACCTCCGAGCGCTTTTTCTCCATGAAGCTGATCAGCTCAGTAAAGATCCTCTCATTGTCCTCCACTTCTGTCTGTGCACTGAGCTGTTAGGAGACACACAACACATGAAGGTCCATTTAAAGCTCATCTCTCATTCTCTCTCTTACTGGGACTCTAAATGACTCCATGTTGTCCATGTTGTGTGTGTTTCTAGGAGCAGCTCTGTCTCTGCTCACTGCTCACCTTTATAGTGTTCACAGTCTGTTTCAGCTCCTGCACCTTCTTCTGCTTCTCCTGGAGTCTCTGCTGGAATTTCATCTGTTCCTCCTTTAACTCACTCTGAGGACACATATGATGTTATAAATGATGTGGAGATAAATATTAATGACAGTTAAAGGGTTAATGTTCACTACTGTCTTGTTCAGATTAGTTTAAGTAGTAAAATGTCTGTTGGCCGAGTGAAGGTTCACTCATCTGATCTGTTTATGACGAACGCTGAGTAAAGATATGTTTACTGAACACATTTATTTTACTTAACTCTTCAATCACAAGTTTAATCTTGTAACTGACCAAATACTAATCTTTGTATAATATTAAACTTTTTGTATTATGTTTCTTATGTTCTGTGAAGCTGCTATGAGACAACGTCCATTGTTAAAAGCTCTATACAAATAAAGTTGAAGTGAATTGAACCAAAGCTGCTGAATCTAAATGAGAAATATCATTCGGATGAGTTCTCACCTGTTTCTCAGCTCTTCCTGCTGCAACTGATACAGCGTCGTGGCCTTTATGTTTATCCAACATGCACAAAGAGCAAATACATCTCTGATCAGTACGACAGAAGATCTTCAGAACTTCATCGTGTTCAGAGCAGATCTTCTCTTGTAGATTTCCAGAAGCTTCCATTAATGTGTGTTTTTTCAAAGCAGGAATTTCAAGATGAGGTTTGAGATGAGTTTCACAAAATGAAGCCACACACACCAGACAGGACTTGACGGCTTTGTGTTTTCTCCCGGTGCAGAAATCACACTCCACATCTCCAGGTCCAGCGTAACAGTGAGCAGGAGAAGCAGCTTGGACTTCAGTCTTCTTCAGTTTCTCCACCACTTCAGCCAGCATGTTGTTTCTGCGTAGAACAGGCCTTGGTGTGAAAGTGTCTCTGCACTGAGGACAGCTGTAGACGGCCTTCTGATCCTCCTGATCCCAGTGACCATTAATACACACCTTACAGAAACTGTGACCACAGGAGAGAGACACCAGATCTTTCAGGAGATCCAGACACACTGGACAGTTGAACTGATCCACTGAAAGCTGAGCTACTGAAATACTCGCCTCAGCCATTTTCCTGAACTCAGTGAAAGAGAGAGATCTTTTGTTTTCTCTGAAACTTCCTGGTTGTGTGTGTGTGTGTGTGTGAGAGAGAGAGATCAGAGTTGTACTGCGAGCTCGCAAGATCCTGACTAAGTGATTAATTATCTGGAATTACCAGCAGTTCAAGATTGCTGGTATTTGCTGGAGTTTCAGGTTATGAGCTGTTATTATGATGATGTGTCCACCAGACATGCAGAGATCCATGCTGAAGCCATAGTGTCTGAATGAAGGAGATAAATTGAGTGACATTGGCATATCAGTGTTTAGAAAATAAGAGAGGATATGACTTTGCCAAGAGAGTTAACAGGGAGAAAAGCCTTGTGGGACACCAATTCTTCAGTTCTGATCAACTTTATGCCTCAATCTTCAAATCTCTCTCTCTCTCTCTCTCTCTCTCTCTCTCTCTCTCGTTAAATACAAGGCATTAATGAATTACTGACCTAAATATGATCCATTGCACCCCAGTGATTAAAACACACTAAACTTTGTTACCTAACAAACCCTTTCAGATTTCTGTTATCTGACTCTGGACCCCAACCGTCTATCACTCCGTCTGTGTGATAACAGATTGTTTAGACAGAAACAGAACTGGTAGATGAATATGTTTGAGAGAAGAGATCTTATATGAAAGCCCTATTGAGTCACCTGGATCAGTCTTTATGTGTGTCTCTGAGAAGAAAAGAGAAAACTGAACCAGCAGGAAACTCACAGTCATTTTAACATTGTTCACATTCTGAAATAAAAAGACAGAAGTAAGAAATCTGTTAATAGTTTTAACACAAGTACTAAACTTTATCTGTAGTATAGATGAGGAACATCATTAAATCATTACACAGGAGATCTCTCCAGAATAGTGTGTGTGTGTGTGTGTGTGTGTGTGTGTGTGTGTGTGTGTGTGTGTGTGTGTGTGTGTGTGTGTGTGTGTGTGTGTTCCATTTGTTTTTTATTGAAAATGTAAAGAGATTTGGTGTCCTGAGATCTCCTTCAGAATATAGTCCTGTATTCAATGGAAACTCAGCAGGACTTTAGAGACTATTGTGAGCCAACAGTGAACCTCATAAACAGCTCATGTTTAAAAAAGATCTTTTGGTAAATGGGATTAATATAAAAAGAACAAATGCAGTAACTGATTTTTCAGACATCTCCTTTATTGTCCTGCAACTTTTCACAGTCGGAAACACTGTCGGAAAACCATTATGAGAATTTTAACTGGAAACTGGGTTGGATTTATAATAATAATAAATTCTGTGTGAAAAACAAAGTTTGTGAGATTTACAATAAAATATACATTTCTGTACAAATATACACATCATTTCTGCAAATAACCAATTTTTGAAAAGATATAAAACTGATGTCTGTGAATTTTGTGTGATTCTGAAAACATCTATGTATCTATCTATCTATCTATCTATCTATCTATCTATCTATCTATCTATCTATCTATCTATCTATCTGTCTGTCTGTCTGTCTGTCTATTTTAAGATATTAAGAAATGTATTGTTTTGTTTATGGAAATTATTATTATTATTTTTATTATTTTAATTTTATTTTATGAGAACTAATAGAAAATGAGTAAAGTGAAGAAGTCATTTAAAAGTGGTGTTTGCGCGCCCTCTGGTGGTCTGAAAGAGAAATACTCGGGTTAAATGTTCCACTGATCACAGACACCTTTCTAAAAAATTCACTTTAATCACCAGAATTATAAAATAGATCAATTTTCTTAATGCAGTTGATTTCAGATGTTAAATAAAAACTCTTCAGTTACTTTACAGTCTTCATTACGGTGCCACAAAACTATTTATTCTACAATCAGCATCAGTTTGTGTTAAATTAAACCCACATTCATTACGACTTCCTTTCCTTCTGATCTCTTTATATGAGACTGACACTGACACACAGTTCACACCGTTCTTCTGTGGTCTGATCTTTTATTTTCAAAACTTTGGTCATAATATTTAACACAAACTTGGATTTATATGGTTCTGATATGGTTCATCATCCAGGATGAATCTGTTTTAATTTACAATGAAAATGTTTTTTGTGCAGCTGGATTGTGTGTTAAACAGATGATGGAGTAATAATGTGGTAATGTGGAGGAATGTTACACAAAACACTACACACATTATTATGGATCACACAATCTCACAGATGAAGAACCAGAACACCAGTAGAGCCTGAACCCAGCGTATAGAGGCTGAGTGAATGTGGTGTGGACTCTGTGGAGGAGCTTCATGGTGTCAGAGACGCTGTAGAAGGACAGAGTTCCTGCACTGTGATCCACATACACTCCTATTCTGGAGGGTGGTGGACCTCTGAGATCAGTCTTAATGTTGTTATGATAGAAAGAGAGAGAAGAAGAACAATACAGACTCCAGGACAGTTCGTTGTGTCCAAACACACACTGAATATCATCTCCTTTCCTCCTGATGTCTTTATATGAGACTGATATGTACACACCACCATCACCGCTCCACTCCACCTCCCAGTAACAGCGTCCACACACACTCTCCTTACACAACACCTGCCGCCAGAAGTCAAATCTCTCTGGATGATAAGAGTACTGCTGTATACTCTCATTGACTGTCACTTCTCTGTTCTTCTCAGACAGAATGAGTTTACGATGTGACGTGTTGGGATCCAGAGTCAGAGAACAGAAATCTAAAATAAAAGAGAAAAACAAACTGAACAATGTGAACTTGTTGGGTGTGTGTGTGTGTGTTTGTGTGTGTGTGTGTATGTGTTCGTGTGTGTGTGTGTGTGTGTGTGTGTGTGTGTATGTGTGTGTGTGTGTATGTGTATGTGTATGTGTGTGTATGTGTATGTGTATGTGTATGTGTGTGTGTGTGTGTGTGTGTGTGTGTGTGTGTGTGTGTGTGTGTGTGTGTGTGTGTGTGTGTATGTGTATGTGTGTGTGTGTGTGTGTGTGTGTGTGTGTGTGTGTGTGTGTGTGTATGTGTGTGTGTGTGTGTGTGTGTGTGTGTGTGTGTGTGTGTGTGTGTGTATGTGTGTGTGTGTGTGTGTGTGTGTGTGTGTGTGTGTGTGTGTGTGTGTGTGTGTGTGTGTGTGTATGTGTGTGTGTGTGTGTGTGTGTGTGTGTGTGTGTGTGTGTGTGTGTGTGTGTGTGTGTGTGTGTGTGTTATACATTTCAGAAACTCTTCTCTGTTCTGTGGATCTGGTGGTGAAATGATCTGAACTGCTGCAGCTGTGGAGAGAAAAATGACAGAAATAACAGACATTTAAAGGTCTTTTTAACCAAAAGGTTTGTGCTGTAGGATCTCATACCTATAAATATAATGTATCATTAATGGCGCTTCCCGCTACGGAAGATCAAAGGGTTTTTTTTCCCCATAGACTTGAATGGGGAATTCTTAAAATTCTTTTGTTCTCTCTGTAGATATAAAGCACACTCTCAATACATGTAACTATCAACTCCACACTATCAAGCCAATGTTTCCACAAGTATTGGCCCCCAGTCAATACACTTTTGTCCAAAAGTATTGGCACCCCACCGGGTATTCACGTGTAGCCCCGCCCCCAAAAACTGTTCTATGCAGTATAATAATAAGTAGAATTCCATAATGACTGCAGTTTTGACATGAAATTTCAAAACACTTAGTAGTCACTTTTGTCCAAAAGTATTGGCACCCCACGTCACGTGTAGCCCCGCCCCCAAAATAAGCGAAATCAAAAAGTTAGCACAACATGGACATGTCATATATCAAAACACTCAGCCCGATGAGAGGAACTGCCTCACGCGTGTTTTGGTCACGTCACGTGACGTCACGTGTAGCCCCGCCCCCAAAGTAAGCAAAATCAAAAGGTTAGCACAACATGGACATGTCATATATCAAAACACACAGCCCGAAGAGGGGAACTGCCTCACGCGTGTTTTGGACACGTCACGTGACGTCACGTGTAGCCCCGCCCCCAAAATAAGCGAAATCAAAAAGTTAGCACAACATGGACATGTCATATATCAAAACACTCAGCCCGATGAGGGGAACTGCCTCACGTGTGTTTTGGTCACGCCACGTGACGTCACGTGTAGCCCCGCCCCCAAAATAAGCGAAATCAAAAAGTTAGCACAACATGGACATGTCATATATCAAAACACTCAGCCCGATGAAGGGAACTGCCGCACGCGTGTTTTGGTCACGTCACGTGACGTCAAGTGTAGCCCCGCCCCCAAAATAAGCGAAATCAAAAAGTTAGCACAACATGGACATGTCATATATCAAAACACTCAGCCCGATGAAGGGAACTGCCGCACGCGTGTTTTGGTCACGTCACGTGACGTCAAGTGTAGCCCCGCCCCCAAAATAAGCGAAATCAAAAAGTTAGCACAACATGGACATGTCATATATCAAAACACTCAGCCCGATGAGGGGAACTGCCTCACATATGTTTTGGTCACGCCACGTGATGTCACGTGTAGACCCGCCCCCAAAATAAGCGAAATCAAAAAGTTAGCACAACATGGACATGTCATATATCAAAACACTCAGCCCGATGAAGGGAACTGCCGCACGCGTGTTTTGGTCACGTCACGTGACGTCACGTGTAGCCCCGCCCCCAATATAAGCGAAATCAAAAGGTTAGCACAACATGGACATGTCATATATCAAAACACTCAGCCCGATGAGGGGAACTGCCTCACGCGTGTTTTGGTCACGTCACGTGACGTCACGTGTAGCCCCGCCCCCAAGATAAGCGAAATCAAAAAGTTAGCACAACATGGACATGTCATATATCAAAACACACAGCACGATGAAGGGAACTTGCCATGTGCAAGCACCATTCACATTTTCTTCAGGAAATGTACATTCCAGTTTATCTTTACTGTACAGAGCAGCAATAATGAGTTCACAAACACAAAACACATCTCATCACTTTTTATATCTTAGGAATTTCAGCACTTGTCCATCATTGTGTTTCTCCAGCAGGAGCAGCTCCTCTTACCATGTGGAGGGATTTTGTTGAATTCCTCCTCACAGAATTCCTCCAGTCTCTTCTTCAGATCTGAGAGAGAATTCTTCACTCCATCAAATGACAGATGTTGAGGGACCCTGATGCTGGACGTGTCAAAATCTGGTCTGTTTAATAGAGGAGACTGAGGTCCAGAAGCTAAAGCCTACAGAGAAGAAATGAAATGAAAGACACACTTGTGATGTCAGACAGGGACATTTATTGCTGCTTTAATGAGAGGTGTTTTAGAGAGTGTGAGGAACATCTGACTCTGTAGATCAGACAGTGTGTGTTACCTGGAGGAAATGGATGTGATCGTGTGTGTGTGAAAGCTTCTCCATCTCAGTGACTCTCCTCTGAAGATCATCAATCTCCTGCTCCAGTTGCTCCAGGAGTCGTTCAGCTCGACTCAGTTCAGCCTTCTCCTGAGCTCTGATCATCTCCGTCACCTCAGAGCGCTTTTTCTCCATGGAGCTGATCAGCTCAGTAAAGATCCTCTCATTGTCCTCCACTGCTGTCTGTGCACTGAGCTGTTAGGAGACACACAACACATGAAGGTCCATTTAAAGCTCATCTCTCATTCTCTCTCTTACTGGGACTCTAAATGACTCCATGTTGTCCATGTTGTGTGTGTTTCTAGGAGCAGCTCTGTCTCTGCTCACTGCTCACCTTTATAGTGTTCACAGTCTGTTTCAGCTCCTGCACCTTCTTCTGCTTCTCCTGGAGTCTCTGCTGGAATTTCATCTGCTCCTCCTTTAACTCACTCTGAGGACACATATGATGTTATAAATGATGGAGATAAATATTAATGACAGTTAAAGGGTTAATGTTCACTACTGTCTTGTTCAGATTAGTTTAAGTAGTAAAATGTCTGTTGGCCGAGTGAAGGTTCACTCATCTGATCTGTTTATGACGAACGCTGAGTAAAGATATGTTTACTGAACACATTTATTTTACTTAACTCTTCAATCACAAGTTTAATCTTGTAACTGCGGCTGCAAGCGGCAGTGGCGTTGTAGCTTTGGTGAAGAGAGGGTGTGTGTCGCTCTTCTCTCTGTTCACCGGTACTTTCTCATGTTTAACGGTACTTGGTGTACGTGTGTATTGTGTTTGCTCAAATTTAACCCACAAATTAGCAAAAATGAGTACGAAACAGACGTCGTTAGAAAGTTAGAATCTCTGCCGGTGTTCTGGATTAAAGTCATGGCGGAATACCCTGAGATTGCCACCACAGCACTTAAATCCCTATTGCCATTTCCGGCATCCTATCTGTGTGAAGCGGGTTTTCTGCAGTGACAGCAACCAAAACAAAACAATAGACTGGACATAAGCAACACACTTCGGGTGTCATTGTCTCCTATTACCCCAGATGGAACCGTCTCGTTGCAAAGAAACAAGCTCAGGGTTCTCATTGATTTAGCGTTCTAGTGAGTTAAAAAGGCATTCGGGGTTCGATTCCCAACTCCACCTTGTGTGTGTGGAGTTTGCATGCCAAATACTAATCTTTCTATAATATTAAACTTTTTGTATTATGTTTCTTATGTTCTGTGAAGCTGCTATGAGACAACGTCCATTGTTAAAAGCTCTATACAAATAAATGTGAAGTGAATTGAACCAAAGCTGCTGAATCTAAATGAGAAATATCATTCGGATGAGTTCTCACCTGTTTCTCAGCTCTTCCTGCTGCAACTGATACAGCGTCGTGGCCTTTATGTTTATCCAACATGCACAAAGAGCAAATACATCTCTGATCAGTACGACAGAAGATCTTCAGAACTTCATCGTGTTCAGAGCAGATCTTCTCTTGTAGATTTCCAGAGGCTTCAATTAATGTGTGTTTTTTCAAAGCAGGAATTTCAAGATGAGGTTTGAGATGAGTTTCACAAAATGAAGCCACACACATCAGACAGGACTTGACGGCTTTGTGTTTTCTCCCGGTGCAGAAATCACACTCCACATCTCCAGGTCCAGCGTAACAGTGATCAGGAGAAGCAGCTTGGACTTCAGTCTTCTTCAGTTTCTCCACCACTTCAGCCATTATGTTGTTTCTGCGTAGAACAGGCCTTGGTGTGAAAGTGTCTCTGCACTGAGGACAGCTGTAGACGTCCTTCTGATCCTCCTGATCCCAGCAGCCATTAATACACACCTTACAGAAACTGTGACCACAGGAGAGAGTCACCGGATCCTTCAGGAGATCCAGACACACTGGACAGATGAACTGATCCACTGAAAGCTGATCTACTGAAATACTCGCCTCAGCCATTTTCCTGAACTCCGTGAAAGAGAGAAAGAAAGATCTCTTTCGTTTTCTCAAAACTTCCTGGTTGTGTGTGTATGTGCGTGTGTGTGTGTCTGTGTGTGTGTACGTGTGTGTGAGGGAGAAAGAGAGGAGGAGCACAAGCACAGTGAGGTTATGAACACTCCTTTGTTAACCATTACACCTCCCTTCAGAACATATTTACATTTACTGCATTTGGAAGATGCCTTTATTCAGAGTTAAATACAAAAAGCTTTGAAGTTTTATTAATGACTACATCAATACTGGTTCACTTGGTCACACACTAAGAATACCATGAGTCTCAAACTCTTTTGAGATCAAATCAATATTTGGTGTGATGACCCTTTGGCTTCAAACCAGCATCTGGATCATTTGTAGGATCAGGGTCAGGTGTAGGATTAACCAACTATACCAAGCAGGTTCTAATGATCATCAATTTCATATGAAGGTTGAAACACAGTCATTACCTTTAAAAATCAAGCAGCTGTGTTTGAGGCTTCAAACTGGGTGAAGAGCCAAACTCTGCTACTGAGGTGAGGTTGTGGAAGACAGGTTCATGTCACAGGTCTTACATTATGGCAAGACTGAGCACAGCAACAAGACACAAGGTAGTTACTGTACACTGCATCAGCAAGGTCTCTCCCAGGCACAGATTTCAAAGCAGACTGGGGTTCCAAGATTTCTTTTTCAAGCTAGTTTGCAGAAACCAATAGAAATGGGCAATGCTGAGGAGCTCAAACGCAGTGGTCCACAAAGGAAACTTAATGCAATAGATGAATGATACAGTGTGATTGCATGAGTGAATGAGTGTGTGTGTGCGCCCTGCGATGGGTTGGCACTCCGTCCAGGGTGTATCCTAACTTGATGCCCAATGACGCCTGAGATAGGCACAGGCTCCCCGTGACCCGAGGTAGTTCGGATAAGCGGTAGAAGATGAATGAATGAATGAATGATGCAAAAAGCCAAAAAGCCAAACATGGAATCAAGGCTAAGTGATTAAACTATGCATGAAAACATAGGGCCTGTGCTGCAGGAAAATAGCAGCAGGTCTCTGGACTGATGAAGTCAAAATTTAAAATATTTGGCTGTAACAAGCAGCAGGTTATTAGCCAAAGCACTGGAGAGTGATACAATAATGAGGTTCTGCAGGCAACAGTGAAGCATGGTGGAGGTTCATGTTTGGGGTGCCGTTTCTGCAAACAAATGAATGTGTGCTGTTTTGCAGGCAAAAGATGGTCAAACCAAATATTGATTTGATTTAGATTTCTCTTCATTTATTTACTTTTCATTTTGTTAACTGATAAACAAACTATTAACACTTCTATTTTAACACTTCTAATAAATAAGTACCTCTCATTTGAAGAGAGTCAACAGGAACAGGAACATAGGAACAAACTTCCAACATGTAACAACGACCAACACCAGGGAAGTGGACAAACAGAGTATATATAGCTGACAGGAACCAATGACAAAGCAGAGACAAGCAGAGACAAGACAACATACCTGAGGGGATGAATGAGTTCAATCAGTGTCCGTGGGAACAAACGAGTGGGCGGAGCAAACAATTAATAACAGGGAAAGACAGCAGACAGAAACAGGGCAAAAACACAGACAGACTCATCACAATGTCTACCTACCTCTTACCCTGAGAGAGGGTGGGACCAGTCAAGCACTGCTAGTAGATCTGGGGGAACATGGTGCAGTGGAACCAAAGAGCGAAGAGGGATCTGGGGCATTTTTGGCTTTGTAGGAAAGCATCAGTGTTTTGAATCTGATACGTGCAGCTAGTGGAAGCCAGTGGAGGGAGCACAGCATCTGGATGGTGTATGAGATTTTAGGCAGGTTGAAAACAAACCACACAGCTGGATATTGGATTTGCAGAGAATGGATTGTGCTCAGGTGTATAATTTGCCAGCAGAGAGCTGCTGTAGTCCGGTCTCGAAATGACGAGACTGAACAAGTACCTGTATAAAAAACATCAGAATCTTTCTCATGGTGTAGAGAATAAACAGATATGAGTGTGTTAAGTTAGAAATATGCAAGGAAAAGAATAATTGATTACCCATGGTAACCTGAAGGTTCGGAGCAGTTGCTGAAGGGAAGATCAGAGTTCTACAGCAAGCTTGCAAGATCATGACTAAGGGAAAAATTATCTGGGATTACCAGCAGTTCAGTTCCCTTTCGTCAGGGCTGACGCTATCGGAATGCTTCTGTGAGGAAGTTGTGTCTGAAGCTCTGTGTGCACACCCCGATTTAGTAGCTCTGGAAGGACACATGACAAAGTGATTATGCGCCAGTAAGTCCATATAAGGGCATCTATGTTACATTACTCCAGCTTCTTTGTCTTCAGGAAGCGCTCTGTGTATGTGTGTCAATTGTTTGTCCTGTCTGTCTAGTGCAGGGAGAGAAAAATATATATTTTAGGGAAAGCTAGACCAGAAAAAAAATATGTTGCACCTGTGCCCCCACTTTATCATGGGGGATGACATGCACTCTCTTTGCGTTGTTTATTTGGGAGAGGAGCATGCCCAGTCGACTATCGAGGGAACCGGCTGAGTGCATTGTGAGGGATTCCCTCTGCATACTCTCCGATCCCGCCTGGCTGTATTTTCAGCTTCGACTGCGCCTCGTGGTTTGGGTCCCGTGTCCGCCGAGGGAGTGCGGCGGCTTCGATCATGGGGTTCATAGACTGAGTTAGAGGAAGTGGAGCAAGAGACAGGTATTTCCCTTTCTCTTACCCTCTCACCTGACTCCGTTCGCTCGGTTTTGGTTTCGGGATCTCGCAATGCGATTTCTCCTGACCCAGAAGAAACCATGCTACATTCCTAGCCAGAGTGCGCCACGACTGAGCCAACCTTCTCCTAGTTGCCCCTCATTGTCCCTCTCGTGTTTGGTTCACGGACCTAGTCTCCCTCCTGAACGACACTCCATGGGAGGTTCCCGTCAGGAAGGATCACCTCTATCACCTCTGCCCTGAGATGTGGAAGCTTTGGGTCTGGCCCCTGAGGGGGACCAGTTCCTAGAGGCAGGTCTCTCATCTCTCTGCTGAAAAATCCAGCATGAACCAGCATAAATTCCATGCTGGTCCAGGCTGGTTTTTACTGGTTTGTGCTGGTATAGTGCTGGTATAATGCTAGTCAGTGCTGGTATATTGCTGGTATAGCTGGGTGGCCAGCATAGTCATGTGTTATCAAGCAAAACAGGGCTGGTGTAGCTGGTTAACCAGTATGATCTTGTTGGAATGAGCTTCATGGGAAAAACCTTTATTTTTGCTTGTGTATGTTTCTATGTAACACATTAATATAAGATTAAAACACAATATATTGGAATATGTTTAATTATATGTGTTATTTCTTTTGCTCCCTCTTTTGAATAAAGAACTGAAATAACATGCTCAAAAAGCTTTGCAAGAATAAAAACATCGTTTGTTAGGAATTAAAGTGTCTCCACAAGTTAAATACAGTAATACCAACAAATGTTGACTTCCCAGGCTCCATGAGGGAAGCAGCATATAAATCATACAGAAGGATGGTTTTTGAAAGAGATATATAATCCATTTGTCTCAATTAAGAAGTAGTTAAGTTGTTTGTTTGTTTTTTTAGTAAAACGGTAACGTGAAGAGATATTACCCAGCATCAGTATTGCTATGCAACCTTTAAAGCAACTATGTTCACGAAGGTAAATGTAGTTCTTGCACTTTCCAAAAATAAATCTCGCAATGTTTTCGACTACATTATATACCTTACAGTGTTATACCTCAGTTACGACTGAGGAGATCCTTGGACGGTGGAAGGAGTACTTCGAGGTTCTCCTCAACCCCACCAACATGTCTTCCACTGAGGAAGCAGAGGCCGAGGGCTCAGTTGTGGACTTGTCGATCCCCCATGCTGAGGTCATTGAGGTAGTTGAGAAGCTCCTCAGTGGCAAGGCACCGGGGGTGGATGAGATCCGCCCTGAGTACCTCAAGTCTCTGGATGTTGTGGGGCTGTCTTAATTGACACACCTCTGCAACATCGTGTGGCGGCCGGGGACAGTGCCTCTGGACTGGCAGACTGGGATGGTGGTCCCTCTGTTTAAGAAGGGGGACCGGAGGGTGTGTTCCAACTACAGGGGATCACACTCCTCAGCCTCCCCGGAAAAGTCTATGCCAGGGTACTGGAGAGGAGAATTCGGCCGATAGTTGAACCTCGGATTCAGGAGGAACAATGCGGGTTTTGTCCCACATCTCTATACCCTCGCCAGGTTGCTGGAGGGTTCATGGGAGTTTGCCCAACCAGTCCACATGTGTTTTGTGGATCTGGAGAAGGCATTCTACTGTGTCCCTCGTGGTGACCTGTGGGGGGTGCTCTGGGAGTATGGGGTCCGGGGCCCTCTGCTAAGGGCTGTCCGGTCCCTATATGACCGGAGCAGGAGTTTGGTTAGCATTGCTGGCAGTAAGTCAGACTTGTTCCCGGTGCATGTTGGACTCCGGCAGGGCTGCCCTTTGTCACCGGTCCTGTTCATGATTTATATGGACAGGATTGCTATGCGCAGTCAGGGGCCGGAGGGAGTCCGGTTTGGGGACCATGGGATTTCGTCTCTGCTTTTTGCAGATGATGTTGTCCTGTTGGCTTCCTCAAATCAGGACCTTCAGCGTGCACTGGGACGGTTTGCAGCTGAGTGTGAAGCGGTGGGGATGAGAATCAGCACCTCCAAGTCCGAGGCCATGGTTCTCAGCCAGAAAGGGTGGCTTGCCCCCTTCAGGTTGGTGGAGAGTTCCTGCCTCAAGTGGAGGAGTTTAAGTATCTTGGGGTCTTATTTACGAGTGAGGGAAGGATGAAGCAGGAGATCGCAGTGTATCTTCTGCAGTGATGCGGTCGATATACCTGTCTGTTGTGGTGAAGAAGGAGCTGAGTCGCAAGGCGAAGCTCTCTATTTACCAGTCAATCTACGTTCCTACCCTTACCTATGGTCATGAGCTTTGGGTCATGACTGAAAGGACAAGATCACGGATACAGGCGGCTGAAATGAGTTTCCTCCGCAGGGTGGCTGGGCGCTCCCTTAGAGATAGGGTGAGGAGCTCAGTCACTCAGGAGGAGCTCAGAGTAGAGCCGCTGCTCCTCCACATCGAGAGGAGTCAGCTGAGGTGGCTCGGGCATCTGTTCCGGATACCTCCTGGACGCCTCCCTGGGGAGGTGTTCCGGGTATGCCCAACCGGGAGGAGGCCCCAGGGAAGACCTAGGACACGCTGGAGGGACTATGTCTCTCGACTGGCCTGGAAACGCCTCGGTATTCCCCCGGAAGAGCTGGAGGAAGTGTCTGGGGAGAGGGAAGTCTGGGCGTCCCTGCTTAGACTGCTGCCCCCGTGACCCGGCACCAGATAAGCAGTAGAAGATGGATGGATGGATGGATACTGTTTATCGAAATTAGTATAAGTGCACGTGTTCCAGATCATCATGTTTTTGCCACCGTAATTAGGATTTTGTTTTGGGGTAAATAAAAAGCTTCCGTTTCTACATGAGGAATCTGCTGATCACTGGGAATCAGAATGTTTGCATACGTGAGGTACCTGGATGACGGCTGCACAGCAGTTGTTTCAACTAGCGAAATTAAGGACTTTAACTATGACATGTTTGACCAAACTCAGGTTTATTGGGTACGATGGAAGCAAGACTTCTTCAGGGCACAAATACTAATGCTTAAAGGTATGTAACTTAAGCAGTAGCTGTTTTATCGTAACTCTTTCACTGCACAATATATACAAATGAGTGATATATAGTTTTGTTTCTTATTTTGTTTCTATAATTTTTCAGAGAATAAAGAAGACATAGAGCAGGAGTTGTCTAAAGGCAAACGACTCCGAGTAGCACCTCTTAAAAAAACATGGTCATCACTACCACATACTACTTGTTAATCGCTAAAAGAGAGAGCGGAAGCTAAGACCAAAAATGTGTGTTGTAAAGGTTATATTGTGTAATGTTATTTGTGCACGTGTGTATCTTATAGTGTGATGGCAATTGTCATTGTCCAATAAATATTTTAAACAAACTTCCAAAAGACATCCAAAATACAACATATGTTGACCAGCACACTAGCATCCCAGGCTGGTCGGCCAGCACACCAGCATCCCAGGCTGGTCGGACAGCACACCAGCATCCCAGGCTGGTCGGCCTGCAACCAGCACCTAATGCTGGACCAGCATACCACCATCCCTGGCTGGTCGGCCAGCACACCAGCAACCAGCACCTAACGCTGGACCAGCATACCACCATCCCAAGCTGGTCCCAGCATGCAAAACATACCTTATGCTGGTGACCAGCAATGATAATTTTTTTAGCAGGGCTGAGATGACAGAGAATCTATTGAATGCTTGGACTCCCTCCACTAGGAAGCTGTATGCTTTGAAGTGGAGGCTTTTTCGCCTCTGGTGCAATGAACACTGTCAGGATCCAGTTACCTGCCCGGTCGATACAGTGCTGGAGTTCCTGCAGTCTTGCTTTTCTTGGGGCCTGTCCCCGTCTACTTTAAAGGTGTACATGGCCACCATCGCTGCGAACCACGAACCTGTCCTTGGGGCCTCATTGGGTAGGCACCCTCTGGTCTCTAGCTTTCTGCATGGTGCCAGGCTGAGGCCATCATGTACACCAGAGGTCTCCAATCTTATCCACAAAGGGCCAGTGTGGGTGCAGGTTTTCATTCCAACAAAGCAGAAGCCACACCTGATTCCACTTGTTTAATCAGTTGTTCTTGGCTTTTAAAAGACACTGGTGTGGTTTCTGCTTGGTTGGAATGAAAACCTGCACCCACACCGGCCCTTTCCGGGTAAGACTGGAGACCACTGATGTAGACCATGCCTTCCTTCCTGGGACCTCTCTGTGGCCCTGTAGGGGCTGCTGGAAGCCCCCCTTGAGCCCATGGAGTCAGCTTCTGTGAAGTTTCTGACCCTGAAGTTGGCTCTGCTCCTAGCCTTGGCCTCTCTCAAAAGAGTGGGTGATTTGCAGGCATTGTTGATCACCCCCACCTGCCTAGAATTCTCCAATGGCATGTCCAAGGTTATTCTGCACCCCGGGACAGGATATGTCCCTAAGGTGCCAAGAATGGCAGGTTGTCCTGTCATCCTGCATGCCTACTGTCCCCCGCCCCATGAGTTGGCGGAACAGGAGAGGCTGCATTTGCTTTTCCCAGTTAGAGCCTTTAAGAATTATGTCCACCGCTCTAGCTCATGGCGTAACTCCTCTGCCCTTTTTGTTTTGGGGGCCGAAATAGGGGTAATATGTTTTACAAACAGCGCCTGGTGCACTGGGTGCACTCTCTTTCCTCGCCTCTCCTCGGTCTTTCCTCGGCTCACTCTACTAGGTATTGCCTCGTCCAGTGTCTTGGCCAGCGGTGCCCCCTTGAAGATATTTGTGCTGCAGCAGGTTGGTCCTTCCCACACACCTTTATCAGGTTTTATAACATGGACTTCTATTATCAGGTTCTATAACATGGATCAGGTTCCACTCCAGGGCATAACAGTGGTATGAGAATATGAGAGGATATGACTTTGCCAAGAGAGTTAACAGGGAGAAAAGAAGAGGAGTACTGAGCCTTGTGGGACACCAGTGGAGAGTCTGTATGAATCCCCTCCATATTACCTGATATGAGTGAGCTTCCAGGTAGGAAGAAATCTATTCTCATTCTGTTCCATGAATTTTAAGACTCCTAATGGGTTACATTCTTCCTTGAGAACCACTGCTTTGCAGATCTTAATAACCTGAATCTTGACATTATCTTTCTTCAGTTCTGATCAACTTCATGCCTCAATCATCAAATACCTCCCTCTCTCTCTCTCTCTCTCTCTCTCTCTCTCTCTCTCTCTCTCAATTATTGTTAAATACAAGGCATTAATGAATTACTGACCTAAATATGATCCATTGCACCCCAATGATTAAAACACACTAAACTTTGTTGCCTAACAAACCCTTTCAGATTTCTGTTATCTGACTCTGGATCCCAACCATCTATCACTCTGTCTGTGTGATAACAGATTGTTTAGACCGAAACAGAACTGGTAGATGAATATGTTTGAGAGAAGAGATCTTATATGAAAGCCTTATTGAGTCACCTGGATCAGTCTTTATGTGTGTTTCTGAGAAGAAAAGAGAAAACTGAACCAGCAGGAAACTCAGTCATTTTAACATTGTTCACATTCTGAAATAAAAAGACAGAAGTAAGAAATCTGTTAATAGTTTTAACACAAGTACTAAACTTTATCTGTAGTATAGATGAGGAACATCATTAAATCATTAAACAGGAGATCTATCCAGAATAGTGTGTGTGTGTGTGTGTGTGTGTGTGTGTGTGTGTGTGTGTTTTATTTAGGACTCGTGGGTTAATAATGATATTTTGCTCCCATCACATCTGATCAGTGATGATCTGCTAAGATAGAATGAAAATGTAAAGAGATTTGGTGTCCTGAGATCTCCTTCAGAATATAGTCCTGTATTCAATGGAAACTCAGCAGGACTTTAGAGACTATTGTGAGGCAACAGTGAACCTCATAAACAGCTCATGTTTAAAAAAGATCTTTTGGTAAATGGGATTAATATAAAAAGAACAAATGCAGTAACTGATTTTTCAGACATCTCCTTTATTGTCCTGCAACTTTTCACAGTAAACACTGTCGGAAAAACATTATGAGAATTTTAACTGGAAACTGGGTTGGATTTATAATAATAATAAATTCTGTGTGAAAAACAAAGTTTGTGGGATTTACAATAAAATTTTACACATAATTTCTGCAAATGAGCAATTTTTGAAAAGATATAAAAGTGATTGAGAATTTTGTGTAATTCTGAAAACACCTTGTTTATCTATCTGTCTGTCTGTCTGTCTATTTTAAGATATTTTAAGATATTAAGAAATGTATTGTTTTGTTCATGGAAATTATTATTTTTATTATTATTATTATTATTTTTATTTTATTTTATGAGAACTAATAGAAAATGAGGGAGGCACGGTGGCTTAGTGGTTAGCACGTTCGCCTCACACCTCCAGGGTCGGGGTTCGATTCCCGCCTCCACCTTGTGTGTGTGGAGTTTGCATGTTCTCCCCGTGCCTCGGGGGTTTCCTCCGGGTACTCCGGTTTCCTCCCCCGGTCCAAAGACATGCATGGTAGGTTGATTGGCATCTCTGGAAAATTGTCCCTAGTGTGTGATTGTGTGAGTGAATGAGAGTGTGTGTGTGCCCTGCGATGGGTTGGCACTCCGTCCAGGGTGTATCCTGCCTTGATGCCCGATGACGCCTGAGATAGGCACAGGCTCCCCGTGACCCGAGGTAGTTCGGATAAGCGGTAGAAGATGAATGAATGAATGAATAATAGAAAATGAGTAAAGTGAAGCAGTCGATTAAAAGTGGTGTTTGCGCACCCTCTGGTGGTCTGAAAGAGAAATACTCGGATTGAATGTTCCACTGATCATAGACAAATTTCTAAAATAATTTCACTTTAATCATCAGAATTATAAAAAAGATCAATATTCTTAATGCAGTTGATTTCAGAAGTTAAAGAAAACTCTTCAGTTACTTTACAGTCTTCATTACGGTGCCACAAAACTATTTATTCTACAATCAGCATCAGTTTGTGTTAAATTAAACCCACATTCATTACGACTTCCTTTCCTTCTGATCTCTTTATATGAGACTGACACTGACACCCAGTTCACACCGTTCTTCTGTGGTCTGATCTTTTATTTTCAAAACTTTGGTCATAATATTTAACACAAACTTGGATTTATATGGTTCATCATCCAGGATGAATCTGTTATAATTTACAATGAAAATGTTTTTTGTGCAGCTGGATTGTGTGTTAAACAGATGATGGAGTAATAATATGGTAATGTGGAGGAATGTTACACAACACACTACACACATTATTTTACATCACACAATCTTACAGATGTTAAAACAATCCACTTGTAGAGCCTGAACCCAGCGTATAGAGGCTGAGTGAATGTGGTGTGGACTCTGTGGAGGAGCTTCATGGTGTCAGAGACGCTGTAGAAGGACAGAGTTCCTGCACTGTGATCCACATACACTCCTATTCTGGAGGATGGTGGACCACTGAGATCAGTCTTAATGTTGTTGTGATAGAAAGAGAGAGAAGAAGAGGAACATTCCAGACTCCAGGACTGTTTGTTGCGTCCAAACCCACACTCATCACCCCGACCTTTCCTCCCAATGTCTTTATATGAGACTGATATGGACACAATACCATCACCGCTCCACTCCACCTCCCAGTAACAGCGTCCACACACACTCTCCTTACACAACACCTGCCACAAGGAGTCAAATCTCTCTGGATGATCAGAGTACTGCTGCTCTCTCTCACTGACTGTCACTGCTCTGTTCTTCTCAGACAGAATGAGTTTACGATGTGACGTGTTGGGATCCAGAGTCAGAGAACAGAAATCTAAAATAAAAGAGAAAAACAAACTGAACAATGTGAACATGTTGGGTTTAATTCACAAAATACTGTATATTCATAAGTGTGTGTGTGTGTGTGTGTGTGTGTGTGTGTGTGTGTGTGTGTGTTATACATTTCAGAAACTCTTCTCTGTTCTGTGGATCTGGTGGTGAAATGATCTGAACTGCTGCAGCTGTGGAGAGAAAAATGACAGAAATAACAGACATTTAAACGTCTTTTTAACCAAAAGGTTTGTGCTGTAGGATCTCATACCTATAAATATAATGTATCATTTATCTTTACTGTACAGAGCAGCAATAATGAGTTCACAAACACAAAACACATCTCATCACTTTTTATATCTTAGGAATTTCAGCACTTGTCCATCATTGTGTTTCTCCAGCAGGAGCAGCTCCTCTTACCATGTGGAGGGATTTTGTTGAATTCCTCCTCACAGAATTCCTCCAGTCTCTTCTTCAGATCTGAGAGAGAATTCTTCACTCCATCAAATGACAGATGTTGAGGGACACTGATGCTGGACGTGTCAAAATCTGGTCTATCTAACAGAGGAGACTGAGGTCCAGAAGCTAAAGCCTACAGAGAAGAAATGAAATGAAAGACACACCTGTGATGTCAGACAGGGACATTTATTGCTGCTTTAATGAGAGGTGTTTTAGAGAGTGTGAGGAACATCTGTCTCTGTAGATCAGACAGTCTGTGTTACCTGGAGGAAATGGATGTGATCGTGTGTGTGTGAAAGCTTCTCCATCTCAGTGACTCTCCTCTGAAGATCATCAATCTCCTGCTCCAGTTGCTCCAGGAGTCGTTCAGCTCGACTCAGTTCAGCCTTCTCCTGAGCTCTGATCATCTCCGTCACCTCCGAGCGCTTTTTCTCCATGGAGCTGATCAGCTCAGTAAAGATCCTCTCATTGTCCTCCACTGCTGTCTGTGCACTGAGCTGTTAGGAGACACACAACACATGAAGGTCCATTTAAAGCTCATCTCTCATTCTCTCTCTTACTGGGACTCTAAATGACTCCATGTTGTCCATGTTGTGTGTGTTTCTAGGAGCAGCTCTGTCTCTGCTCACTGCTCACCTTTATAGTGTACACAGTCTGTTTCAGCTCCTGCACCTTCTTCTGCTTCTCCTGGAGTCTCTGCTGGAATTTCATCTGCTCCTCCTTTAACTCACTCTGAGGACACATATGATGTTATAAATGATGTGGAGATAAATATTAATGACAGTTAAAGGGTTAATGTTCACTACTGTCTTGTTCAGATTAGTTTAAGTAGTAAAATGTCTGTTGGCCGAGTGAAGGTTCACTCATCTGATCTGTTTATGACGAACGCTGACTAAAGATATGTTTACTGAACACATTTATTTTACTTAACTCTTCAATCACAAGTTTAATCTTGTAACTGACCAAATACTAATCTTTGTATAATATTAAACTTTTTGTTTTATGTTTCTTATGTTCTGTGAAGCTGCTATGAGACAACGTCCATTGTTAAAAAAGCTCTATACAAATAAATTTGAAGTGGATTGAACCAAAGCTGCTGAATCTAAATGAGAAATATCATTCGGATGAGTTTTCACCTGTTTCTCAGCTCTTCCTGCTGCAACTGATACAGCATCGTGGCATTTATGTTTATCCAACATGCACAAAGAGCAAATACATCTCTGATCAGTACGACAGAAGATCTTCAGAACTTCATCGTGTTCAGAGCAGATCTTCTCTTGTAGATTTCCAGAGGCTTCAATTAATGTGTGTTTTTTCAAAGCAGGACGTTCAAGGTGAGTTTTGAGATGAGTTTCACAAAATGAAGCCACACACATCAGACAGGACTTGACGGCTTTGTGTTTTCTCCCGGTGCAGAAATCACACTCCACATCTCCAGGTCCAGCGTAACAGTGAGCAGGAGAAGCAGCTTGGGCTTCAGTCTTCTTCAGTTTCTCCACCACTTCAGCCAGCATGTTGTTTCTGCGTAGAACAGGCCTTAGAGTGAAAGTGTCTCTGCACTGAGGACAGCTGTAGACATCCTTCTGATCCTCCTGATCCCAGCAGCCATTAATACACACAGTACAGAAACTGTGACCACAGGAGAGACTCACCGGATCCTTCAGGAGATCCAGACACACTGGACAGATGAACTGGTCCTGATCTACTGAAATACTCGCCTCAGCCATTTTCCTGATCTCAGTGAAAGAGAGAGAGAGATCTCTTTCGTTTTCTCTGAAACTTCCTGGTTGTGTGTGTGTGTGTGTGTGTGTGTGTGTGAGAGAGAGAGAGAGAGAGAGAGAGAGAGGAGGAGGAGCACAAGCACAGTGAGGTTATGAACACTCCTTTGTTAACCATTTCATCTCCCTTCAGAACATAAAGCACATATTTACATTTACTGCTTTTGGAAGATGTCGTTATACAGAGTTAAATACAAAAAGGTTCTAAAGTTTTATTAATGACTACATCAATACTGGTTCACTAGGTCACACACTAAGAATACCATGAGTCTTAAACTCTACTGAGAGGAAATATAGCACAATTCATTTTCAAAATTTAAAACAAATCAATATTTGATGTGATGACCCTTTGGCTTCAAACCAGCATCTGGTACTGAGGTGAGGTTGTGGAAGACAGGTTCATTTCACAGGTCTTACACCATGGCAAGACTGAGCACAGCAACAAGACACAAGGTAGTTACACTGCATCAGCAAGGTCTCTCCCAGGCACAGATTTCAAAGCAGACTGGGATACAACACCTAAGTATGTTCATAAGATGTCGGTATATTAACAGAAAAAGCGGGAACTGGATGGATGATGGAAGTGAAAATAAACAATGTTGACTCAGATTGTGGGCTGAGAACTGGGGAACTGGTCATGAGGAAGTTCAGCAAACATACAGACTAACCTGACTGGGGCTTTCCATTTACTGAGTACTTCAGTTCTGCTGAATTTAACACCTACATCTTCAAACAACTTTCAACATTTTTTACAGAATTATAATCATTTTCCTTCCTGAAGTTTCACTTTTCTGACTTCTATCATCTAATTATTTGATATCCTGCGCTCTCTCTCTCTCTCTCTCTCTCTCTCTCTCTCTCTCTCTCTCTCTCTCTCTGTGCATGCTGGGAGTGTTTGGGTGCATGTGTGCAGACGGTTCATGTGGAGAGGCGACTGATTGGGGTTTTTCTTTGGATTTTCTCCCTTTCTGCTTTCCTTTGTACATAAAAAAATATTTACTTGTTACAAATATTCTATTATTTCGGTTATCTTTGGTTTAAAAGTTTCAATTAGAGAGCAAAAGTTTTTTGCTCCGGCGTCAGGATGGCGTCTCTCCCGGAGGGGGTAACACCACCTGTTTCGCTCCGCCACGGTGTTAGGTGTGTACCTGCACCAGGTTCGACAGTAGAGGATGTGCTAATAGGAGTTGGAGGAAAAAGTTGGTTCTATCAACATTTCTTCAGCATCCAGAATGAACAAGTCAGTGGTGGTGTTCCTCAAAGTGGAAACTCTAGTTAATCGCTTGGTAAGCAGCAGAATAGTGGTGATTGGTGATTTTGTTCTAATTTCACCACTAGCTACTCCAACTACCAGAGTCACTGTCTCTAATGGGCTGCCTTTCATTTATAATGATGAAATTGAACGGGGACTCGCACAATATGGAAAGTTTGCTAGCAGTATTAAAACGATCCCACTGGGATGTAAAAACATGGCCATTAAACATGTCATGTGGTTTAGGAGGCAGGTGTTTATGTTTCTGAGTGAACCAGAGCTGGATGTGTTGTTTAGGGTGTGGCACAAGGGGAAAGCGTACATGGTGTAGGGGAACACCAGCAGTATGAAGTGCTTTGAGTGTGGGGACATCGGGCACAGGAGGCTGGCATGTCCTCATAAAGCCCAGGTTAGAGAGTAGACTGCCGTAAATGCTGGTGTTACTGAGCCTGTTGTTGCTGCTGGTTCTGTTGTTGCTGCAGGTCCTAGTTCTTCAGCTGGACCAGTTGATACTGAGGGACCTAGTGTTACTGCTGTTGTTGAAATGAGCAATAATGAGGTCAACTAAAAATGAGGACTCTCTGACGTCTCTGAGTTTGGACAAACGGCAGATGATATGTAAACCCTACAAGAAATAAATGAGTTCTTAGATCTAACCTTCGGCAAAACTGTAGAAGTGAAAGACTTTTTTCCGGATATGGAAAAATTCATAGCATCGGTCCTAATGTTGCAAAAAAAAAAGTTATGAAACTTTGCGTAAAAAGAAAAGGTTTCGGTTAAAGAAAATATTGACCAAGTTGAGAAAGGACAAAGCTAATGTTTCATTTTAAAAAAATGGCTAAACCACACAGGGTGTCTTCTATCCCTTATCTTTTTCTATTTCAATCCTTTCTTCTTTTCTATCTCTCCATGGAGTCTTTAAGGTTGGGGTCCTTAAATATAAATGGGGGTAGGAACAGAAATAAGATGGCAATGGTATCAGAGTTATTTAGAATTAAAAATTTTAATATAGTTTTTCTGCAAGAGACACACACTAGTAGTGACAATGAAACTGAATGGAGCACATGGTGGGAGGAAAAATCTGTCTTAAGCCATGGAACAAATACTAGTGCAGGCAAAGCCATATTATTCTCTAAAAACATAAATATTAACATCTTACTAATGGAAGAAATTGTCAAAGCACAAATATTATTAATTAAAACAAAATTTAGAGGAATTGTTTTTGTCCTGGTAAATGTCTATGCACCAAACTGTGGGTCTGAGCGGGTGGAAGTCTTTATGAAACTGAAACAACATCTTAAGAAATTTGTTGTTTATGTTGTGTTTAATTATTGGAGGGGATTGAAACTGCACCACTAATTTTACAGGTGACAGGAATGGGGAGGAGCCTCGCAATGAGTCAAGTAAAGTTCTGTCAAATATAATTAAAGAGTTTGATTTTATAGATTTATGGAGAAGTAGAAATACAGACATTAAACAGTACACATGGTTAAAGGTTTCTGAGAACAGAGTAAGTGGTGCAAGGCTGGACAGATTTTCTTGGGTAAAGCTTGGAATAATAGAGTAATGAGTTCTTTTATTTCATCCAATGGTTTGTCAGACCATCCATCCATGCATCCATCTTCTACCACTTATCCGGGATCGGGTCGCGGGGGCAGCAGACTAAGCAGGGACGCCCAGATTTCCCTCTCCCCAGACACTTCCTCCAGCTCTTCTGGGGAATACCGGGCGTTCCCAGGCCAGCCGAGAGACATAGTCCCTCCAGCGTATCCTAGGTCTTCCCCGGGGCCTCCTCCAGGTTGGACATGCCCGGAACACCTCCCCAGGGAGGCGTCCAAGAGGCATCTGGAACAGATGCCCAAGCCACCTCAGCTGACTCCTTTCGATGTGGAGGAGCAGCTGGCTCCACTCTGAGCTCCTCCCGAGTGGCCGACCTCCTTACCCTATCTCTAAACTCATTTCGAGCACCTGTTTCCGGGATCTTGTTCTTTCGGTCATGACCCAAAGCTCATGACCATAGGCGAGGGTAGGAACGTAGATCGACTGGTAAATAGAGAGCTTTGCCTTGCGGCTCAGCTCTTTCTTAACCACAACAGACCGGTATATCGACCGCATCACTGCAAAAGATACACTGATCTGCCTGTCGATCTCCTGCTCCATCCTTCCCTCACTCGTGAACAAGACCCCAAGATACTTTAACTCCTCCACTTGAGGCAGGAGCTCTCCACCAACCTGAAGGGGGCAAGCCACCCTTTTCCAGCTGAGAACCATGGCCTCAGACTTGGAGGTGCTGATTCTCATCCTCGCCGCTTCACATTTGGCTGCAAACCATTCCAGTGCACCCTGAAGGTCCTGATTTGAGGAAGCCAACAGGACAACACCATCTGCAAAAAGTCCCCAAAACAGACTCCCTCCACGAACCAAACTCCTGCTCCGGTCATATAGGGACCGGACAGCCCTTAGCAGAGGGCCCCAGACCCCATACTCCCAGAGCACCCCCCACAGGCCACCACAAGGGACACAGTCGAATGCCTTCTCCAGATCCACAAAGCACATGTGGACTGGTTGGGCAAACTCCCATGAACCCTCCAGCCACCTGGCAAGGGTATAGAGATGGTCCAGTGTTCGATTACCGGTACGAAACCCGCATTGTTCCTCCTGAATCCGAGGTTCGAATATCGGCCGAATTCTCATCTGAAGTACCCTGGCATAGACTTTTCAAGGGACGCTGAGGAGTGTGATCCCCCTGTAGTTGGAACACACCCTCTGGTCCCCCTTCTTAAACAGAGGGACCACCACCCCAGTCTGCCAGTTTAGAGGCACTGTCCCCAGAAGCCACGCGATGTTGCAGAGGCATGTCAACCAAGACAGCCCCACAACATCCAGAGACTTGAGGTACTCAGGGCGGATCTCATCCACCCCCGGTGCCTTGCCACTGAGGAGCTTCTCAACTACCTCAGCTTGGGGGATCGACGAGTCCACAACTGAGCCCTCGGCCTCTGCTTCCTCAGTGGAAGACATGTCAATGGGATTGAGGAGATCCTCGAAGTACTCCTTCCACCGTCCGAGTATGTCCCCAGTCGAAGTCAGCAGATTCCCACTCCCACTGTAAACAGTGTGTGCAGGGCATTGCTTCCCCCTCCTGAGGCGCTGCACGGTTTGCCAGCATTTCTTCGAGGCCGACCGATAGGCCTTCGCCATGGCCTCACCGAACTCCTCCCAGACCCGAGTTTTCACCTCCGCAACCACCCGGACTGAAGCTCACTTGTCCCTCCGGTACCTATCAGCTGCCTCCGGAGTCCCCCGAGCCAACCAGGCTCGACAGGACTCCTTCTTCAGCTTGACAGCGTCCCTTCCCTTACTTCTGGGGTCCACCACCGGGTTTGGGGATTGCCGCCACGACAGGCACAGCTCCGAGTGGCCGCATCGACAATGGACATGGAGAACATGGTCCACTCGAACTCAATGTCTCCAACCTCCCTCGGGATCTGGTTGAAGCTCTGCCGGAGGTGGGAGTTGAAGATCTCTCTGACCGGAGACTATGCCAAACGTTCCCAGCAGACTCTCACAGTACATTTGGGTCTGCCAAGTCTGTCCAACTTCCTCCCCTGCCATCGGATCCAACTCACCACCAGGTGGTGATCAGTTGACAGCTTCGGACCTCTCTTTACCTGAGTGTCCAGGACATACGGCTGGAGGTCAGATGAAACAACTACAAAAGTCGATCATCAAACTCCGACCTAGGGTGTCCTGGTGCCACGTGTACTGAAGTAGAGAGAAGTAGAGAGTCCAGCCTTTCTCGAGGAGTTCGGTTCCAGAGCCCAAGCTGTACGTGGAGGCGAGCCCAACTATCTTGAGTTGGTATCGCTCAACCTCCTGCACCAGCTCAGGCTCCTTCCCCCCCAGCGAGGTGACATTCCATGTCCCTAGAGCCAGATTCCGTGTCCGGGGATTGGGTCACCGAGGCCCCCGCCATTGACTGCCACCCAATCCACAATGCACCGGCCCCTTATGGTTCCTCCTGTAGGTGGTGGGCCAACGGGAGATCGGCCCCACGTCGCTTCTTCGGGCTGAGCCCGGCCGGGCCCCATGAGGTAAGACCCAGCCACCGGGCACTCGTATGTGAGCCCCAACCCTGGGCCTGGCTCCAGGGAGGGGCCCCGGTTGTGCCATACCTGGCAACGTCACGGACCTTGCTTTTGAATTCTTCATAAGGGGGTATTTGAACCGCTCTTTGTCTGGCCCGTCACCCAGGACCTGTTTGCCTTGGGAGACCCTACCAGGGGCAGAAAGCCCCAGACAACATAGCTCCTAGGATCATTCAGGCACGCAAACCCCTCCACCACAATAAGGTGGCAGTTTAAGGTGGGGGTCTGTCAGACCATCAATTTTAATATAAAATAGAACCTAGTTACTACTGGCACTTTAATTTTAAACTATTACAGGATACTTTGTTTTGCGACAAATTTGTTTCTTTTTGGGGCAGTTGGAAGCTAAAGAAAAACTCATTTGAAAATCTTGGTCAGTGGGATGTGGGGGAAAATTACAGTTCACATGCTACATCAGTGTTAAAAGCAACAATGAAAGATCTGAAAGGAGACATACAACATCCATAAAGCGTCATTTTAAACAATAATGGAACTGGACAAAATTACCTTTTGAACAAAAAGAAGAAAGAACTTGGCTCACTGCTACAAGAGCGTGTAAAAGGAGCATTAATATGGGAAAGACTTTGCTCAATCAGAGACATGGATTCTCCCACCTCTTACTTTTTTAGCCTTGAGCATAAAAGTAGACAGGAAAAACAAATGCATTATCTTCGTTGTCCTGATGGAAGTGTATCATCTGATCCAGTGGAAATAAGGAAGCTGGCAGCAGGATTCTATAGAGACTTATACAGTGCTGAAGGTTGTGACTCTGAAAGTGCCTCTGACATACTTCAGAACTACCTCAGTTAGAGGATTAGCGGTGGAGATCATTGGACAACCCAATAACATTCCAAGAGCTTACAGAGGCAATGCACCAGCTATCTATTGGCCGTTCCCCTGGAATTGACGGGCTGCCTGCTGAGTTTTATCAACGTTGTTGGAATTTGTTAGGACAGGACGTGTATGAAGTACTTTTGGAAAGCATCAAGAACAAGTTACTTCCCACAAGCTGTTACAGAGCGGTTCTGTCTCTGCTTCCCTCTTTTTGCTGTGTTCAGACTATAAAATATTTAAATCACTATAAAAACCTTTGATCCAACAAACTTGGATTTATATGGTTCTGATATGGTTCATCATCCAGGATGAATCTGTTTTAATTTACAATGAGAATGGTTTTTTTGTGCAGCTGGATTGTGTGTTAAACAGATGATGGAGTAACAATGTGGTAATGTGGAGGAATTTTACACAAAACACTACACACATTATTTTAGATCACACAATCTCACAGATGAAGAACCAAACCAGTAGAGCCTGAACCCAGCATATAGAGGCTGAGTGAATGTGGTGTGGACTCTGTGGAGGAGCTTCATGGTGTCAGAGACGCTGTAGAAGGACAGAGTTCCTGCACTGTGATCCACATACACTCCTATTCTGGGGGATGATGGAACTCTGAGCTGAGTCTCAATGTTGTTGTGATAGAAAGAGAGAGAAGAAGAAGAACATTCCAGACTCCAGGACTGTTTGTTGCATCCAAACACACACTCATTATCACCTCCTTTCCTCCTGATGTCTTTATATGAGACTGATATGTACACACCAACATCGCTCCACTCCACCTCCCAGTAACAGCGTCCACACACACTCTCCTTACACAACACCTGAGGCCAGAAGTCAAATCTCCCTGGATGATCAGAGTACTGCTGTTTTCTCTTACTGAGTGTCACTGCTCTGTTCTTCTCAGACAGAATGAGTTTACGATGTGACGTGTTGGGATCCAGAGTCAGAGAACAGAAATCTAAAATAAAAGAGAAAAACAAACTGAACAATGTGAACATGTTGGGTGTGTGTGTATATGTGTGTGTGTGTGCGTGTGTGCGTGTGTGTGTTGTGTGTGTGTGTGTTATACATTTCAGAAACTCTTCTCTGTTCTGTGGATCTGGTGGTGAAATGATCTGAACTGCTGCAGCTGTGGAGAGAAAAATGACAGAAATAACAGACATTTAAACGTCTTTTTAACCAAAAGGTTTGTGCTGTAGGATCTCATACCTATAAATATAATGTATCATTTATCTTTACTGTACAGAGCAGCAATAATGAGTTCACAAACACAAAACACATCTCATCACTTTTTATATCTTAGGAATTTCAGCACTTGTCCATCATTGTGTTTCTCCAGCAGGAGCAGCTCCTCTTACCATGTGGAGGGATTTTGTTGAATTCCTCCTCACAGAATTCCTCCAGTCTCTTCTTCAGATCTGAGAGAGAATTCTTCACTCCATCAAATGACAGATGTTGAGGGACACTGATGCTGGACATGTCAAAATCTGGTCTATTTAATAGAGCAGACTGAGGTCCAGAAGCTAAAGCCTACAGAGAAGAAATGAAATGAAAGACACACCTGTGATGTCAGACAGGGACATTTATTGCTGCTTTAATGAGAGGTGTTTTAGAGAGTGTGAGGAACATCTGACTCTGTAGATCAGACAGTGTGTGTTACCTGGAGGAAATGGATGTGATCATGTGTCTGTGAAAGCTTCTCCATCTCAGTGACTCTCCTCTGAAGATCATCAATCTCCTGCTCCAGTTGCTCCAGGAGTCGTTCAGCTCGACTCAGTTCAGCCTTCTCCTGAGCTCTGATCATCTCCGTCACCTCCGAGCGCTTTTTCTCCATGGAGCTGATCAGCTCAGTAAAGATCCTCTCATTGTCCTCCACTGCTGTCTGTGCACTGAGCTGTTAGGAGACACACAACACATGAAGGTCCATTTAAAGCTCATCTCTCATTCTCTCTCTTACTGGGACTCTAAATGACTCCATGTTGTCCATGTTGTGTGTGTTTCTAGGAGCAGCTCTGTCTCTGCTCACTGCTCACCTTTATAGTGTTCACAGTCTGTTTCAGCTCCTGCACCTTCTTCTGCTTCTCCTGGAGTCTCTGCTGGAATTTCATCTGCTCCTCCTTTAACTCACTCTGAGGACACATATGATGTTATAAATGATGTGGAGAGAAATATTAATGACAGTTAAAGGGTTAATGTTCACTACTGTCTTGTTCAGATTAGTTTAAGTAGTAAAATGTCTGTTGGCCGAGTGAAGGTTCACTCATCTGATCTGTTTATGACGAACGCTGAGTAAAGATATGTTTACTGAACATATTTATTTTACTTAACTCTTCAATCACAAGTTTAATCTTGTAACTGACCAAATACTAATCTTTGTATAATATTAAACTTTTTGTATTATGTTTCTTATGTTCTGTGAAGCTGCTATGAGACAACGTCCATTGTTAAAAGCTCTATACAAATAAATTTGAAGTGAATTGAACCAAAGCTGCTGAATCTAAATGAGAAATATCATTCGGATGAGTTCTCACCTGTTTCTCAGCTCTTCCTGCTGCAACTGATACAGCGTCGTGGCCTTTATGTTTATCCAACATGCACAAAGAGCAAATACATCTCTGATCAGTACGACAGAAGATCTTCAGAACTTCATCGTGTTCAGAGCAGATCTTCTCTTGTAGATTTCCAGAGATTTCCATTAATTTGTGTTTTTTCAAAGCAGGACTTTCAAGATGAGGTTTGAGATGAGTTTCACAAAATGAAGCCACACACACCAGACAGGACTTGATGGCTTTGTGTTTTCTCCTGGTGCAGATATCACACTCCACATCTCCAGGTCCAGTGTAACAGTGAGCAGGAGAAGCAGCTTGGGCTTTAGTCTTCTTCAGTTTCTCCACCACTTCAGTCAGCATGTTGTTTCTGCGTAGAACAGGCCTTGGTGTGAAAGTATCTCTGCACTGAGGACAGCTGTAGACGTCCTTCTGATCCTCCTGATCCCAGTGACCATTAATACACACAGTACAGAAACTGTGACCACAGGAGAGAGTCACCGGATCCTTCAGGAGATCCAGACACACTGGACAGATGAACTGATCCACTGAAAGCTGATCTACTGAAATACTCGCCTCAGCCATTGTCCTGAACTCAGTGAAAGAGAGAGAGATCTCTTTCATTTTCTCTGAAACTTCCTGGTTTTGTGTGTGTGTGTGTGAGAGAGAGAGAGAGAGAGAGAGAGAGAGAGAGAGAGAGAGAGAGAGAGAGAGAGAGAAAGAGAGGAGGAGCACAAACATACAGTAGTGAGGTAATGAACACACCTTTGTTAACCATTTCATCACCCTTCAGAACATAAAGCACTATTTACATTTACTGCATTTGGAAGATGTCGTTATTCAGAGTTAAATACAAAAAAGTTCTAAAGTTTTATTAATGACTACATCAATACTGGTTCACTAGGTCACACAGTAAGAATACCATGAGTCTCAAACTCTACTGAGAGGAAATATAGCACAATTCATTTTCAAATTTTAAAACAAACCAATATTTGGTGTGATGACCCTTTGGCTTCAAAGCTCACATTTAGCTCTACAACACAGTGCTTTGCACAACAAGGTAACACGGCAAGTAAGCCACAGTACATAACCATTCAAAACCAGCTTTTTCCCCTCTCTTTGGAACTCTTGCTGACGTGGTTTAAATGTCCCATCCTGCCAATAGCACGGCGAAGAGGTGGGGCATAGCGTGTCATATGAAGATCATCCAATGAAGTTACAGGCGGAAATGTGACGTAATTGGGAGGGGCTGAAACAAGAAACAGACACACCCAGCCACCAGTGACAGTCAAAAAATAGTAAACAAAATTCAAAGCATACTAAGGCGTAACACCTGATATGACTGAGCTTCCAGGTAGGAAGAAATCTATTCTCATGCTGTTCCATGAATTTTAAGACTACTAAGGGTTACATTCTTCATTGAGAGCCACTTAAGATGTTTGCAGATCTCAATAACCTGAATCTTGATATTTGTTGTGATATTTGTTATCCGTCAGAAGACAGACTTGAATAGATAATACAATGAGAAGGAAAAATAGGGAAAGAAAAGAGAAACGTAAGGTAAACAAACAAAGGAAAATTGATGTAAAAATACAAAAGGTTGAACAGTTTAAAGATTTGAATATGAGTGATTAGAAGAAGACAACGAGGGATCAGAAGCTGTACCTAGACAGCTGGAAGAAGAATCCAAAAGAAAAGAAGATTATAATGCATTATGTTTTATGTTTTATTTTCAGACGTTCAGGAGAACTCTGAATTGCTTTTCTTTTCCTTATGTTCATGTATTCTCCTGTAATAGAATTGATAAGGTTAATATTGCTGATTTTGACTATAAACTTAGATGAAAGCTGTTTCTTGTAGTGAAAGTTTAAAAGCCCACTGTGTATTTGTGGGAGAAATCTGCACGTGAAGTGTTTCAACGCTTGCTGTGGAATTCCACGGCGAGAGAAATCTTCAGTCATATATAATCACAGCCCGGCAGTTGCAGGAAGTTAACTGCAACCATATAGCCATATATAGAAGTGTTAACCTTGAAGATAAAGAAAAAACATTAGTAGCACTCAGAGTCGCCGACGAGAAATGTTTGGGGGACGAGATGTTGGCTGTCGAGAAAGCCCAAGGTGGGGGTCACACCCGACAGACAAATCCAACTGACAACAGTAATAATACAGAATGTATAAAAGCTTGTCTTGAATAACATTGTGTGTGCATTCTAGTGAAGACTTCCTCAGTGTATGTTATACTCTGTGTGCATCATAGAACAAACGCAAGCTTACACTTGGAGAATGTTTCTTGGTTTGTTATAATCTTTGCATTTTAATTACTTTTACTTATTCTAATACTGTTTGATTATTTGAAGGAGATTTTATTTGTAATTTTCTTTTTATTTTACATATATTACACACATCTATCTGTATAAAACTACTTTTAATAAAAACAAGGCCTCCCATTGTGAGGATCCTGAAAAGACAAAAAGGTCTAAGTCTGACTCCTTCATTTAAAGATTCAAACAATAGATTAGGTAGAAGAACTTGAAGAGGATCCTTTGTTAGAAGATTGAGGGACTTCGAAGGACATCTGCGTTCAAGGTAAGACCAACTCTGATAGTTGATCTTGTGTTTTCAACACTAACGTGTGCAAACTAGGACACATTTCTTAGTGGGATTGTGGAAGGGTTTCCAACACAATCCCAAAACATGTCACTAAGGGACACGTACGTCATGTGGGAAATTTTTTTAATAAAATAATGCTAAATACACCACGATCGAGGGGAAAGGTGAGAGAGGGAGAAGAAGCCTCCATTTAGAGTCAAATGCTATATGCACAAGCCATTAGACGCATGCAGGTCTTAAGCAAATGTCACATTATGAACAGGCCATTAGACGCACACAGGTCTTAGGCATATAGGCCCTAAAAGGTAAAAGGCCATTAGAGGCGAGCAGGTCCCAGACATAGGTAGAGAATGATTAACCACCCATATAGGCTGAAGACGCACAGAAACACACACACAGGAATGAAAAAAGGACACATGTGCACACAGTATTAAGGCCCAAAACTGAGCATAAGTTTTAATAAGAAGATTCAAACTCAGAAAGAGTCACTCTTAATATAAAATGGTTTGACAGCATGACGAGGAGGATATTGAGTCCTTTTATTAACACGCCATGGAGCTTGAGTAGCCTGAGTACGTTTGGATGAGGCTGAAGGAGTCTGAGTAGACGTGGTGACAACTGTAGCAGTCTGTGTTGAGACATCGACCCCCTTAACAGCAGATGTGTCACTGGGTCGGCCATGACTCTCCATATCCTGGACGTAACGAGTGATGACCTCGGTGAAAAGATCAGCAGTTGGTGATGGTGTAGAAAGGTTGGTTTCATCCAACAGTTGAGCGACCCAAGCAGAGATTGAAGCTAAAACACAATACAAGTCCATAAAGCCTTAGTAAGCACATACAGCCTCTGGCCACTGGGTTAATAAGTAAACTGATGGCTAATGCACATAGACCAAAAGTACAAGAAACCCATACGTACCCATGAAGTAAGTGAGTTGTGTTGACAAAGATCTCATGAAGCAGAATGAAGTCTAAAAGCACGGAAAACCAACTTAAAAGCTTTGTGACCTGATGACGTAGGCTATGAGCTAAGAGACATAGGAATGAGGCCCCTCGGTTAGACTATAAGTACGGCCGGAGCGGCCCCGCTTTTGGGACGGACCAGCTCCGTGACTCTCCTAAAAAGAACCTAGTAAGAAGTTTGATTTTATAAAACCCAAAAAGATTTATTAAAGTTTTGATTGACTTACAAAGAATCCAAAGGATTGTTAACAGGAAATCCTTGATAATTAGATCCAAAAGATTTTACTAAAAGTTGTGATTGATTCATAAAACCAAAACTACTGCGTGTTTTCATGAAAATATAAAGACTGGATTTGGGAGAGATTGTGTGAAGTTTGCAAACATTGATTGTTAGAAAAGTATATGTGAGATCGCGAGTAATATATGTATGTGCACATTAAGGTTATTGTTTCATCTGCGGCTACCGCTGTCTTCGAGTGAAGACAGGTCTGAACGGGCAGATTGGGTTAATTTTTCATCTGCGGCTACCGCTGTCTTTGAGTAAAGACAGGTCTGAACGGGCAGATTGAGTTATTGGTTAATCTGTGGTTACCGCTGTCCTTGAGTGACAGGTCTGAACGGGCAGATTGTGTAATTGTTTAAATCTGTGGCTACCACTGTCCATGAGTTAGGACAGGTCTGAACGGGCAGATAGTGTAAGTTAAGGTTTCCCGAGATACCGCTGGGGTACGTTGCAGCACAAAGGTGAATAGAGGAGAAAAATAGATTCATTGACTTTATATAGAGAAGGAAAAAGCAAAGGTGAGCAGAAAGGAGTGAGTGAAAAGGCTCATTGCGGACTGTCGAGCGAGACAGTAATTTGAGTGTTTGCTTCTCTGTATAAACAGCTGCCCCAGGGCTGCATGGTCGGAAGGATCTGAGATACCGCTGTGAAGGGCACAGGGCTGCTTGGTCAGATCAGTGTGAAGATATTGTGTTAAAAAGCTCGCGAGAAAAGTGCTGAAGTGGAATTCCATTGCTGTGTATGATTTTATGTGTAAAAAGAGCTGAAGTTGATTTGTATTGCTGTGTGTGTGATTTTATGTGACAAAAGCAGATCTGCATTAATGTGTATGTTTGTGTGATAAGAGTGGATTTGTAAGGCCATGTGTGAGTATTGTGTGTGATTTTCTATGACAAAAAGCTGATTTCCCTGCTGTGTGTAATGTTCTATGGCAAAAGAACATTACAAGAAGAAAATCACATCTCTTGGTCTTTCTGAAACATGGCTTAATAAGCGCTCACCTGAGTCTGCCTTTGACATTTCTGGGTATAATGTGTTTAGGAGGGATAGAAATAAGGGTAAGGGAGGGGGATTGTTAGTATATGTTAAAAACACAATTAAATGTAACCTCATTGAATGGTCACAGGAAATAGACATGGAGTATATTGGGTTGAACATGTGTCTATCTCCTCAAATGTCTTTTATTGTAATTTGTTTATACCGACCACCATCAACCAATAATATATTTTATGAGCATCTCCATAATATCCTTAAGCAATGTGATGATAAAAAGGAGTTGATTTTAATGGGTGATTTTAATATAAATTGGGACAAATAAACAGAGAGGAAAAAACTTAAAGAGATAACAAACAAATTCAATCTTTCCCAACTGATACAAGGTCCAACAAGAATAACCAACTCCTCCCAGACACAAATTGACCTGATATTTACAAACAGACCTGAGAGAGTAATTAAATCACATAATCTGTTGACTGGTCTGTCCGATCATAATATTACACTGATAGTAAGGAAACTAAACAGAAAACAGTTAGTATATCCAACCTCAAGAAAACAATTTTATGAGAAAATTCCTAAAAATGAAATAACCAACTTGGAAAAAGCTATAAATCAAATTGACTGGTCTGACCTCCTAACCAGCAGAGATACTGAGATTAGTTGCAGCACTTTTTTTTCGACTATCACTGAGAAAAGAGCAGCCTTCATAAGAAAGGTGAAATGTAATCATGGAAAGAAGATCACCTTACCATGGCTAAATGATAGGCTCTGGCAACAAATGAAAGAGAGAGACTCTGCTTTAAAGAGGGCTTTAAAATCAGGACATAGTAGCGACCGGCTTACCTTCACAACTCTCCGAAATAAGGTATTAAGGAATTTAAGAAGGTCTAAGGCTGAATTTTTTATTACAACTATCAATGAAGCTCATGGAAATGGAAAACTTATTTGGAGAAATCTTAATAAATTAACTGGTAGGAATAAAGAACAAAGGATCATTTTACCTGAACTCAAAGTGAATGGAATCCTGACCCAAGATACTGATATGATAGCAAGTATATTTAATTATTTTTTTATAAATTCAGTCAGGGAGCTGGTTCAAAGTATCCCAACTGAAACTATACCATTTATCCCTATTGATAAAACTAAACCAATTTTTAAAATAAAGGAAATATCTGAATCAGAGGTTATAAAAATTATAACCTCGTTAAAAAACTCAAAAGCTAGGGATTTATATGGTTTGGATACCATGTTTTTAAAATTACACAAGGACGCACTTGCTTGCCCAATTGCACATCTGATCAATTTATCAGTTAGGCAAAGTATTTTTCCAAGCTTTTGGAAAACAGCAGTTCTATCTCCGATTTATAAGTCTGGTGATAAAGCAATGGTGTCAAATTATAGACCCATTAGTATTCTATCAGTAGTATCCAAGGTGACAGAAAAATGGGTAGCTGAACAGTTAAAAAACCATCTAAACTTGGGCCACACACCCTTACATCCAATGCAATTAGGATTCCGCACAAACCACTCTACAGAAACAGCAAACTGTTTCTTCCTTGAAAATATCAAGTCAAAATTAGATGAGGGTGGTATAGTTGGTGCAGTGTTTTTGGACCTTAAGAAGGCTTTCGACACTGTGAACCACCAGACACTATTATCAAAATTATCTTCTTATAATTTTTCAGATGAGGCTATGAAATGGATGGAGTCATATTTAACTAACAGGAAACAGTGCGTACATATTGGTAATTCTTATTCTTCATACCTTGACTGTAATATTGGTGTACCCCAGGGGTCAGTATTGGGCCCTATTTTGTTTAGCCTGTATATTAATGACTTGCCTTCAGTTTGTCAATCTGTTAATATACAAATGTATGCAGATGATACGGTTATTTATTTGCATACTAAGACCAAACAACAGGCAGCAACTGAATTAAACAAAGCATTGGTGCATGTTTCTGCCTGGTTAAAAATCTCAGATCTGCATCTTAACATTAACAAAACAGTCTGTATGTTCTTTTCTAAGAGGTCCTCAAATGTACAGCAGGCAGATGTTTTTATAGAGGGAGAAAAAAATCATGGAAGTGTCCAATTTTAAATACCTCGGTATTATTTTGGACTCTAATTTAACTTTTAAAAAGCATGTAAAAAAAAGTGGCTAATACCATCAGATATAATATGGCTAACTTTAGAGACTGTCACGATGCAGGACAAAGGCGAGTGAGGATCCAAATGCAGATTTTAAAGTTTAATAGTCCAAAACCACAAGAAACAGCTAAACAGACAGAACAGAACAGGGCAGAACACAGAGCTTACAGGAAACAGGAACAGGCACACCGACATCCAACATCTAGCAATGACCAACACCAGGGAAGTGAACAAACAGAGTATAAATAAGAGACAAGAACCAATCACACAGCAGAACTAATTAAAGACAAAGACAAGACACCTGAAGGAGAGAAGGAGTACAATGAATGTCCATGGAAACCAAAGAGTGGGCGGAGCAAACAATTAACAACCGGGAAAGACAGCAGACAGAAACAGGACAGAAACACAGACAGACTCATTACAGAGCCCCCCCCCCAGGAGTGGATTCCAGACACTCCAACGCAGAACCCGGAGGGCGGCGGAGCGGAGGCGGAACAGGGGGCGGGAAGGCGGGCCAGGTCCATGTGGCGGTAGAGGGCAGGGCAGAGCTGGCGAAGCTGGAGGCCAGGGCAGAGCCGGCAGAGCGGGAGGCCAGGGCGGAGCCGGCAGAGCGGGAGGCCAGGGCGGAGCCGGCAGAGCGGGAGGCCAGGGCGGAGCCGGCAGAGCGGGAGGCCAGGGCGGAGCCGGCAGAGCCGGAAACCAGGGTGGCGCCGCAGGCAGGGTCAGCGACCAGAGCAGGACCGGAGACCAGGGTGGCGCCGCAGGCAGGGTCAGCGACCAGAGCAGGACCGGAGACCAGGGTGGCGCCGCAGGCAGAGTCAGCGACCAGAGCAGGACCGGAGGCCAGGGTGGCGCTGCAGGCAGAGCCAGCGACCAGAGCAGGACCGGAGACCAGGGTGGCGCTGCAGGTCGGGCCAGAGACCATAACGGCGTTGGCGGCCAGGGTGGTGCTGAAGGCGCTTCGGCAGGTTCGGGCGCTTCGGCAGGTTCGGGCGCTTCGGCAGGTTTGGGCGCCTCAACAGGTTCATGTGCTTCAGCAGGTTCATGTGCTTCAGCAGGTTCGGGCGCTTCGGCCGGTTCAAGCGCTTCAGCCGGTTCAGGTGCTTCAGCCGGTTCATGTGCGTTGGCAGGTTCGGGCGTTTCAGCAGGTTCAGGTGCGTCGGCGGGTTCGGATGCTTCAGGTGCCTTAGGTGCTCGAGCCGGTGCCGTAGGGATGCCGGCCGCCCGGACCGACGCCATCGGGGTGTCCGCCAGCTTGGCGATCAGCCGGTTCCCCCGGGCCTCGCCCGAGCTTTCCGGTCTGGCACCCATGTGGACGGGTTCGGTCACTGGTGTGCACAGGTCTGGGTCGGACCGAGGTACTGTAGGGGCCTCGGGCGTCCGTGGCTGGCCTGGCTCCGCAGCCCACGGACCCCGATGCCTACTGCCCCCCCCCAAAAAATATTTAGGGCCGGTGTCCGACTCTGTCCTGTGCACGGTTAGGGAGGACCCGCCCAGGAGCAACGCTATGTTGGCCAGGTCCGTGAAAGGCCCCACCTCTTGGCCCAATGGCACTAGGTAGCGCAGCCCGTCCTTCAATCCATGCCGGAAGATGTCCTTAAGGGCCCTCTCCCCAAAATCCACCTGATTGCATAAGTCCAGGAATACCTCCGTATACTCCTCAATTGGGGAATCCCCCTGATACAAAACAAAATGTCTGCTGGATCCATGTGGTTGGTCGTTCTGTCACGATGCAGGACAAAGGCGAGTGAGGATCCAAATGCAGATTTTAAAGTTTAATAGTCCAAAACCACAAGAAACAGCTAAACAGACAGAACAGAACAGGGCAGAACACAGAGCTTACAGGAAACAGGAACAGGCACACCGACATCCAACATCTAGCAACGACCAACACCAGGGAAGTGAACAAACAGAGTATAAATAAGAGACAAGAACCAATCACACAGCAGAACTAATTAAAGACAAAGACAAGACACCTGAAGGAGAGAAGGAGTACAATGAATGTCCATGGAAACCAAAGAGTGGGCGGAGCAAACAATTAACAACCGGGAAAGACAGCAGACAGAAACAGGACAGAAACACAGACAGACTCATTACAGAGACATTAGGCCATATATAACAATAGAGGCAGCCAAACTATTTATGCATGCCATGATTTTTTCTCACATATCATACTGTTTCACAAGCTGGTCCCAAGCAAATATGACAACTCTAAAATCAATTGAGACCCTTTATAAGCAAACCTTAAAAATTTTAGATCAAAAACCTCTCAGTCATCACCACTGTAATATTATTACTAAATACAACTTATTCAGTTTTAACAATTTCTCACATTATCAAGATGCTTGTCTCATTTTTAAAATCTTACATGGGCTTGCACCCCCACCACTGCGTGAATTCATAAAACTGAGAAATAACAGTGATAGGGCAAACAGGGCAGCTACCAGGGGAGACTGTGTTATACAGTATAGGCGAAGTAAGTTTGGTCAAACAGCCTTTTCAGTACGGGCCTCAAATTATTGGAATTGTCTCCCTACTGAACTCAGAAAGAGCACCAGCTATTCATCATTTAAATTTAAACTCAAGAATTGGATTAAAAACACTCAAAATTGCAATCATCAATAGTTAACTTATTTTATCTTTGGTACTGTCCATTTTTGTATTGTATTTATTATTATCTATTTAGTGTTTTAATTTGTATTGTGTTTTTCATGTATTTAATTTTTGTATTATGATATTGTGTTGACCTGCCAAGGGACTGCAGATGAAAAATAGCTCTTCAGCTAATTCTGGCACATTTACATTTTGAGTGTAAACAAAAAATGTTGATTGATGTGCATTGTCCCTTTCAAATAAATAAAATAAAAAAAATAAATAAATAAAAAAAGCTGATTTCCCTGCTGTGTGTGATTTTGTATGACTAAGCTGATTTCCCTGCATTGTGTTTCTTAATGTGTATTAGCTAAGAATATTGTCTTATTGGCTTTTTTAGGTGTTGGTGTATTACCAGTGCGTTTCCTAATGTGTGTTAGCGTAGGAATATTGTCTTATATGCTTTTGTAGATGTTAGTGTATTACTAGTGCCCCCGCCTAGCATTGTCAGTTCTGTAGGCTGCCGTAGAAATAGCCTTCGCTTAACATATAGTGGTCCATAGAACTGTATAACACTCATTTAAGTACTCAAAGTAATCTGAGCAAAGGGACTCCTGAAAGAGCGTGTTGAATACAATACTGTAAAATACATTTAATAGGACTAAGATAAAGTAAAAACAGCCCCGAATGACGCTTCACATGTTGGTTCCCTGTTGTGTAGGCATTGAAGAAGGCGATAACGTTAGCATAGCCGCAGAAGTCTGTCACACAATATCCCCTAATCAACCAATTGTGCAGCTGTTGTTAGAAAACCCATCGGAAAATTTTAACGGAAAACAGACTAGAGGGCGATAAGTTACACCTCATAAGATACAGATTGATTAGATCCCACAATCAATATAAACTAGCGATAAGATACGTTGAAAGCATCATTGAACCAGAAGAAGAACCACTAAGGTAATACTCCACATTGAACATAGAGTAAAAAAGTCCCCTACGTATGACTACATGGTGGTACATCGTCCTAGCATTATACCCAAGTTTTTTGAGATTTGAGGAAGAATATAGGAGCCAAGTTCCCCCAAGAATATTGACTGTATCGGCTGACAGCCCACTAGTGTTGCTACTCCTTACCAATCCAGGTCGTGACTTAATAATCACCCAGTATTACGTCGAAGGCCGACGTGTTAGAAGGTTTAAGCTCCAGTATTTTCCAGGTGGCTACATAGTGGTAGTTACTGAGTTTTATGACTGTCTGCAGTGTAGAAATAGTGAAACACCGGAAGAGAACTAGTATCTAAAGGACGAGCAGAGGAAAAAGCCCCCGTGAGAGTAATTCCCACTTGGTACTGTTGGCTCCCTCTGGTGGTTGAGAGTCTTGTGTCGGACAAGTTAAATAGTTGATGGCACCACAAGATATACTTATAGAAACGAAAGGCATAAGAACACACTTTTGGGACGAACGCACGTTTAAAGAAAAGTGTGGGGTTGAAAGGTGGCAGTCGAAAGAATTAATTGCTGCTAAATTGTTGTATCTGACTAAGTGGAATAACTTGTTGAATTTACAGGTTGAGTTTCCTGAGATTGATTGGACGCAAACGTTCAAAAAGCTTTGGGAACCCACACTCCTAAGCCCAATATTACGGAGACTGGTGGAAGATCCCAGTGCTACTAAGGCCACCATCCCTTTGTTTGATTTCATAATGGATCCAGACAGTGAAGAAGACGAGCCTGCAATAGATTTAAATCAAGCTCGACCTATCCAAAACAACTACTGCTCAGGACTTACAGCAATAGTTACTGTAGAGTTAAGGAGTGTGAGTTGGGAGCGAGGATTGGCAGTATATTCATTGATAGATAAGATAAACACATTATCAGAAGTATACAGGAGGAAGAAACCAGTCAGACCAGCGATAACTGTCAAGCAGATAAACGTAGGAGAAAGAAGCAGTGCCCAAAGAGTGCGACAAGGGTGCGTCATGGGAAAAGTAATAACAACAAGTCAGCCAACACCGGCGGAAGTGGTGATTGCTAAACACAAAACAGATGAAAAGTACATTAAAAAGTGTATGATGAAATGGCATGACAGGACACAGGGAGTGTTGCAATGGCCTAAGGAAGGGACATTTAGGCTAAAAAGGTGTGAAGAAGTGAAAGAAATGTTGCGACATTGGAAAGCAGGAAAAGAAGATGATAAGACGAGAGGAAAGAGGATAAAGAGGCTGGAAATACTTAGCTGGTTTGAAGAAGAAGGCAAAGAAATAGAGAGAAGAGAAATAGAAATACAGAGAGTGATACAGAGAGAAGAAGAGGAAGAAAAGAGACGACAAGAGGGAGATGGGTGCAGCGAGGAAAGGCCCCCACCCTATACGACACATTGTGGACTGCAGACACACAGAAAGCGATATCCAAGTGTAACACAAATGGTGGTACAGGAGAACGATGGTAAATTGACGAAAATTGAAGGAACAATAACTGGAAGAGTGAAGCTGTCCGGAGAAGAGGACGAAGTGGAAGCAACAAGTCATCTGGACAGTACAACAGAAGATCAAGATGCACCCATAACAGCTAAAAGAAAGTTGCAGCTGGATGGACTAAGAGAAGAAAGCAACAATTATCTGAAAGAAATAGGTCTCTCCACCAACATTCCAAGCTCATCTCGTACATCACATAGAACAACACAGGAAAAAGAAGAGAGAAGCTAAAGATGCAACTGAAGCACTAATGACACAGCTATACAAAACTCAACTGGGAGAGCTCACCAAAGCCAGAAGAGAAAAAGAAAAATCAGGAAAGGTACAAGCTTCACTGCAAGCCCCAACGATTGAACCAGCAGTAATGGTCCCTGCTACATCAAGTGTAACCCAGATGACTCCGACCCAAGCACCCCAAGTAACGACACAGACGTATGTGCAACAGCCTATGCTGCCTCCAGCACAAATACCCCCAAGTACGCAACAACAAATGCTATCACAAGCAGCTATGCCCCCAATACATGTCCACCTCGGCACTCAACAGGGGGCACCACAAAACCGTCCTATGAGGGGACCGAGCCAGAGACAAGGACCAGGACGATGGCAAAGATGGTCCCAAGGCCCAGGGCCAAGACAGTTCGGGAATCCCCAGGCTGGTAGAAACAACCCATGAACACAGGCACTTGAATGTTGGGGGTGTGGTGGAAAAGGACACACTAGAAGAAACTGTCAGGTCAATCCATGGGAAAGTCAACCAGGACAGCCGGAACACAGAGGTCAGCAAGGGACGCCATCAGGTCCCAACCAATGGTCAGGACAAGCAGGACCCTGGACAGGGCCTGCAGCGAATTGGAGTTGAGGATGCCCAGAGAAGCTGGAGGGGGAGAACATTTACATTTACGGCATTTAGCAGACACCCTTATCCAGAGTGACTTACAACTGAGCAACTGAGGGTTAAGGGCCTTGCTCAGGGGCCCAGCAGTGGCAGCTTGGTGGACCTGGGGTTCGAACCCATGACCTTCCAATCAGTAGCCCAACAACTTAACCACTGAGCTACCACATCCCATGCAGTACGTCACCACACTGCATCCAAGGCAGGAACCAACAACTATGGTGTCTATTAACGGCATGAAATCAGTTCCCTTTATGATAGACACTGGTGCCACTTTCTCATGTATAGGACAGGAAGGTTCCGGACTCCCCCCTCACGTAACTTGATAAAGACTACCGGCTTCTCAGGGACAACACAGATATTGAAATTCACGGAGCCTCAGACCGTAACAGTTGAAGACACCACGATAGTGGCACCACTCTTATACTCGCCCCAATCCCCAGCGGACTTACTGGGAAGAGATTTACTGTGCAGACTAGCAGCAAAAATACACTGCAGCCCAACAGGAGTCTGGGTAACTTTCCCAGATGAAACGTTGGCAGGTCAACACCTACTAACAGAAACGGACAAGAAAAGGACATAGGATACAGTGTATTGGCTGGAATACATCACCCCTGAAACATCTGGACTAAACCAGACCTACATGAAATGGAAAATGTGGATACAGGCCATGCGGCCAGACTGCAATGAACCTGAATGTATTGTACATTATACTATGACTATGACAGCGAGAATGAAGAATATGGACAACTGTGGAATGGATTGATGGAGACAAAACAGTTTGAGATAATGACAACAGATGTGATAATAGGCCCACAAGGAGTGGCCGCCATGGTAATCCTGAAGGATGAGCTAGAGGCGTGGCATCACATTCCAAACACGGCCCCACATATCTCTCTCGTGGTAGCAGAAGGATTTGAATCAAAAGAGTTAGGACCAATGATTAGGGAAGCAGCTCAGGTCAGAGAATGGAAACCGACGCATAATTCCTACATACACATCTCACCAGACGGCAAGTACACACGAATCTCACAAAAGGCAGTAGATAGCGTGGTAGCTACACACACATGGATAGAGAGGCACATGCCGTTGTCATCGCATACACTAGCACTCAGGACAGAGGATGAAGCCGATGAAGACGAATCAGTGCTAGAAAGCGTGCCAGATATCCTGTGGACAAAACATCAGACTGATGTAGGATTAGTTAAATCAGCAGGTCAAGTCCAAATTCAGGTTAAACCCAATGTTAGGTTACCTTACCAAAGGCAATACCCATTGTCAGTACAGGCAAGAGAGGGAATTAGACCTACAATTCAAGGGTTACTTGAAGCAGGTGTCCTAATTCCAACTAACAGCTCTTGCAACACCCCCATATTTCCTGTCAAGAAGCCCAACTCTGACAAATGGAGACTTGTGCATGACCTACGGGCAGTCAACAGAGTAGTACAAGCGGAGACACCTGTAGTGCCGGATCCGCACACTCTCCTGTCAAATACCCACAAGGGTATTGTGAAAGCCCGTCGATCTTCAACCGTGTGTTGGCAGAAGACTTGGCCTCGATTGACATTTCTAGCATTTTAATTCAGTTTGTTGACAATTTGTTGATATGTAGCCCAACCAGAGAGCAGTGCAGGAAGGACTCACTAGCAGTGCTTAACATGCTTGCCGAAAATGGCCATAAAGTCAGCTGAGAGAAATTGCAGTTTTGTAAAGAGAAAGTTGAATACCTTGGTAGGATGTTACAAGGAACAGATAGGTCTCCTACCCCAGCTCATGTGGAAGCAGTACGCACCGCCCCAAAACCCCAAACAGTGAAACAAATGCTTTCTTTTCTAGGCATGGTGGACTATAGTAGACAGTGGATCTGTGACTTTGCATTGAAAACAGCTCCTCTGCGTGCACTGATACATGCAGCTGATCAGAGAAATGAAAAAGCATCCCTTACTTGGACCTCAGAGGCCCTCGCAGCATTTGAGCTGCTAAAAGGTGATCTGTTTTCTGCACCAGCATTGGCTGGACCAGATTATAGCAAACCATTCCACCTATATGTCTCAGAGAAACTAGGCTTTGCAAATGCGGTTTTAACTCAACAACAGGGCCAGGGGAAGCAGCCGATTGCCTATTTTAGCACATCACTTGATAATGTTGAAAAGGGAATGCCTCCTTGTTACAGAGGATTGGCAGCGGCCGCTTTTGCTTATAAAAAGGCATCCACAATTACTATGGGTCACCCAACAACCCTGTATACGACTCATGCATTGCATGCCCTCTTGAATAGTCCAGCATTCATAATTACCCATGCACGAAAAACAGGGTATGACGTAATTCTGTCAGCACCTGAATTGACAATCCAGAGGTGTCGTACGGTAAATCCAGCAGACAGAATGATGACCCCTTTAGAAGGAGAGCCACATGACTGTCATGCTGTCTCCAGTGCGCATTTAAAAGCACGACCAGATCTTGAGAATCAGCCACTGCCACATTCAAACCTAACTTATTTTGTCGACGGATCGTGTTTTAGGGGAACGGAAGGGAATGTAGCTGGTTATGCGATCATGGCCCCAAGCCGTGACCTCTCATCCTTTGAAATCGTCCAAGCCCTGCCTGTGAGTCAGCCCTGTTCAGCCCAATTAATGGAACTAAAAGCGCTGACAGCAGCATGTACAATTGTACAATGACAAACATGTACAGCATATATGACTCAGCATATGCCTATGGAGTATGTCACTTATACGGGCCAATCTGGGCCCAGCGCGGGTTTCATAGGGCAGATGGTTCACCAGTCACGCATGGTCAGGCCATTTCAGACCTACTACATGCCATCACACTTCCAGCTAAACTAGCTATTGTAAAGTGTGCTGCACACAAAACGGATGGTACATTCGTGTCTAAGGGTAATGCAGCAGCGGATGAAGCTGCTAAAAAGGTGGCATCACAGCTGGTAGATATCCTAGCAGTTACTGTCCCACATGACACTCCTCCACCAGAGACCAACTTAGCATCCTTAGCTGCCTCACAGAATGCAGCATCAGTCCATGAAATTGGGAATTGGGAGCGCGCAGGCACAGGCAAAGTGGCCTGTGGCGAGGGCCACATGGACACTTTGTTGCCCCCATATCGCTTTTGACTACCCTAATCAGTACTGCGCATGGTTTGGACCATTGCGCAAGGGGGGAGGTAGTGAAAAGGCTTAAAAGAACATGGTGGTCACCATTTTTAGGCCCAACAATCGATCATGTATTAACCAGCTGCGAAACATGCGCCACACGTAATATCAGGAAAAACTTCACCGCTCCAATAGGGCACATCCCACAGCCAGACGGTCCATTCCGACATTTAGTGATTGATTTCATTGACATGGTTGAAAGGAAAGAAAGGAAAAGATATGTTTTGGTGGTAGTAGACAGGTTCAGTAGGTGGGTGGAAGCCCATCCGACAGCACGTGCTGATATGAACACATGAACTAATAACATGAAATAAATTGACATTAACAAAAAATATATTGCTGTTTTATTCTAATGATTATTTGAACATTTTGACCATTTATTTCCTTAAAACTGTAAAGTGCATATTACAAACTGAATATATATATAATGAGAATTATATAGTGGCCTCTAGTGGCAGAATTTGTTTTAATTTACAATGAAAATGTTTTTTTTGTGCAGCTGGATTGTGTGTTAAACAGATGATGGAGTAACATTGTGGTAATGTGAAGGAATGTTACACAAAATACTGCACACATTATTTTAGATCACACAATCTCACAGTAGAACCAAACCAGTAGAACCTGAACCCAGCATATAGAGGCTGAGTGAATGTGGTGTGGACTCTGTGGAGGAGCTTCATGGTGTCAGAGACGCTGTAGAAGGACAGAGTTCCTGCACTGTGATCCACATACACTCCTATTCTGGGGGATGATGGCCCACTGAGCTCAGTCTTAATGTTGTTGTGATAGAAAGAGAGAGAAGAAGAAGAACAGCACAGACTCCAGGACTTTTTGTTGCGTCCAAACATACACTCATCACCACCTCCTTTCCTCCTGATGTCTTTATATGAGACTGATATGAACACATCATCAGCTCTGTCTCTGCTCACTGCTCACCTTTATAGTGTTCACAGTCTGTTTCAGCTCCTGCACCTTCTTCTGCTTCTCCTGGAGTCTCTGCTGGAATTTCATCTGCTCCTCCTTTAACTCACTCTGAGGACACATATGATGTTATAAATGATGTGGAGATAAATATTAATGACAGTTAAAGGGTTAATGTTCACTACTGTCTTGTTCAGATTAGTTTAAGTAGTAAAATGTCTGTTGGCCGAGTGAAGGTTCACTCATCTGATCTGTTTATGACGAACGCTGAGTAAAGATATGTTTACTGAATACATTTATTTTACTTAACTCTTCAATCACAAGTTTAATCTTGTAACTGACCAAACACTAATCTTTGTATAATATTAAACTTTTTGTATTATGTTTCTTATGTTCTGTGAAGCTGCTATGAGACAACGTCCATTGTTAAAAGCTCTATACAAATAAATTTGAAGTGAATTGAACCAAAGCTGCTGAATCTAAATGAGAAATATCATTCAGATGAGTTCTCACCTGTTTCTCAGCTCTTCCTGCTGCAACTGATACAGCGTCGTGGCCTTTATGTTTATCCAACATGCACAAAGAGCAAATACATCTCTGATCAGTACGACAGAAGATCTTCAGAACTTCATCGTGTTCAGAGCAGATCTTCTCATGTAGATTTCCAGAGGCTTCAATTAATGTGTGTTTTTTCAAAGCAGGACTTTCAAGATGAGGTTTCAGTGACTCAGGTGTTTGGAGGTCTAGGGGAAGTTTTTTCCACCACCTCAGTGCCAGAATAAGAGTGTTGATGTCTACCTACCTCTTACCCTGAGAGAGGGTGGGACCAGTCAAGCACTGCTAGTAGATCTGGGGGAACGTGGTGCAGTGGATGAGTAATAAAAGCTTTGAGCGAAGAGGGATCTGGTGCATTTTTGGCTTTGTAGGAAAGCATCAGTGTTTTGAATCTGATACGTGCAGCATTTGGATGGTGTATGAGATCTTAGGCAGGTTGAAAACAAACCACACAGCTGGATATTGGTTCATTTGCAGAGAATGGATTGTGCTCAGGTGTATAATTTGCCAGCAGAGAGCTGCTGTAGTCCGGTCTCGAAATGACAAGAGACTGAACAAGTACCTGAGCAGCCTGTGTGTATAAAAAACATCAGAATCTTTCTCATGGTGTAGAGAATAAACAGATATGAGTGTGTTAAGTTAGAAATATGCAAGGAAAAGAATAATTGATTACCCATGGTAACCTGAAGGTTCAGAGCAGTTGCTGAAAGGAAGATCAGAGTTCTACAGCAAGCTCGCAAGATCATGACTAAGGGAAAAATGATCTGGGATTACCAGCAGTTCAGTTCCCTTTCGTCAGGGCTGACGCTATCAGAATGCTTCTGTGAGGAAGTTGTGTCTGAAGCTCTGTGTGCACACCCCAATTTAATAGCTCGGGAAGGACACATGACGCAGTGATTATGCGCCAGTTAGTCCATATAAGGGCATCTATGTTACATTACTCCAGCTTCTTTGTCTTCAGGAAGCACGCTGTGTATGTGTGTCAATTGTTTGTCCTGTCTGTCTAGTGCAGGGAGAGAAAAATATATATTTTATGGAAAGCTAGACCAGAAAACAATGTTGCACCTGTGCCCCCACTTTATCATGGGGGATGACATATACTCTCTTTGCGTTGTTTGTTTGGGAGAGGAGCATGCCCAGTCGACTATCGAGGGAACCGGCTGAGTGCATTGTGAAGGATTCCCTCTGCGTACTCTCCGATCCCGCCTGGCTGTATTTTCAGCTTCGACTGTGCCTTGTGGTTCGGGTCCCGTATCCGCCGAGGCAGCCGACGGCTTCGATCATGGGGTTCATAGACTGAGTTAGAGGAAGTGGAGCAAGAGACAGGTATTTCCCTTTCTCTTGCCCTCTCACCTGACTCCGTTCGCTCGGTTTTGGTTTCGGGATCTCGCGATGTGATTTCTCCCGACCCGGAAGAGAGCATGCTACATTCCTAGCCAGAGTGCACCACGACTGAGCCAACCTTCTAGTTGCCCCTCATTGTCCCTCTCGTGTTTGGTTCACGGACCTAGTCTCCCTCCTGAACGACACTCCATGGGAGGTTCCCGTCAAGAAGGATCACCTCTTTCAGGCGCAGGGGGCAATCCTACACCCCTGCCCCGAGATGTGGAAGCTTTGGGTCTGGCCCCTGAGGGGGACCAGTTCCTAGAGGCAGGTCTCTCATCTCCCTGCTGAAAAATCCAGCATAAACCAGAATGTTTCTTGCACTTTCCAAAAATAAATCTCGCAATGTTTTCAACTACATTGTATACCTTACAGTGTTATACCTCAGTTACAACTGAGGACATCCTCGGACGGTGGAAGGAGAACTTCGAGGTTCTCCTCAACCCCACCGACATGTCTTCCACTAAGGAAGCAGAGGCCGAGGGCTCAGTTGTGGACTTGTCGATCCCCCAATCTGAGGTCATTGAGGTAGTTGAGAAGCTCCTCAGTGGCAAGGCACCGGGGGGTGGATGAGATCCGCCCTGAGTACCTCAAGTCTCTGGATGTTGTGGGGCTGTCTTGGTTGACACACCTCTGCAACATCGCATGGCGGCTGGGGACAGTGCCTCTGGACTGGCAGACTGGGGTGGTGGTCCCTCTGTTTAAGAAGGGGGACCGGAGGGTGTGTTCCAACTACAGGGGGATCACACTCCTCAGCCTCCCCAGAAAAGTCTATGCCAGGGTACTGGAGAGGAGAATTCGGCTGATAGTTGAACCTCGGATTCAGGAGGAACAATGCAGGTTTCGTCCCGGTCGTGGAACACTGGACCATCTCTAAACCCTTGTAGCGTCTGGTACAAGTCATTTTCATATCCAAGGCACCCTAAACTTCGGCATCTACTCCTCAACCAACCAATGAGCAACCCAGTTTTACGGTTTTATTGAGGGCCACTTTCCACAGTGTCACACACACCTGGCTCCAGGAGGTCTGGGATCCTACACAAAGACCAGATAAGACCACGCTGTTTCTCTGATTGAACTCATAGGGACCTCAACCAGACACACACACACACACACACACACGCACTCCCCTGCAAACGCATACACACGCACACACACACACAACACAATGGGACATTCCTTTTACTAATAAAACAAGTAGATAAGATACTCTAAGATTCTTATTCTTATAACCCCGTTGTAATGTACTTCTTCTGTTAAGGCTTGCCTGACTTAAAATTACTTGCTCCTTACTTTCCTGAAAAGGGTGTATTTTATTTAGGTATCAGAACACAACACTGTATTAACATCAGTTATACTTTAATTACTGACCCTGGCATGTTAATGTATACCTGTTCTAATGCTGTATGTCCTTTTAAGGTTTGATGTCAGAATGTATACAAAATTATCTGTTTTCACTTCCCTAATGCAAATGTTACACTTTGACTACTGATCCGTGTATATAATGTACCGCTGCCTTTATACCGTCATTCCCCTTCATGTTTAGTATCCAAATGACCACAAAATTATCAGTTACTCATTTTTCAATCAATGGTGTATTTTATTTGAGCACGAAAGGTGCTATACCATCTTAATACACCTTGGATAAAAACTTTAAAGTCATCTAAAAATTTGATAGCTAAACCATGCCCACAGACACCTGAAACAAAGAGAGTTTTCCCTCCGAAATCCGGGTCATAGTATTGGCCATCTCCCCAAAGATGGGTGGAGTTCAGGACCTTTAAATTGTCACAAACACCACCAATCCGTGGTCAGACTTTCGGAACAGCTTGGAGACGACTCCATCTTCCTTCAGCAAGCTTCACTTCCAATAACAACAACTGCTCTGATCTTGGAGAACTTGGAAGAACATCTGACCCCACCCTAACTGACTCTTCAGAGATTTCTCTGTTGCATCGAATCGTAAGGTAAATTTAAGTTTCTGTGACGATTTCCCAGTCAGGGTGTGATTAATTTTGTAGTCTAAGCTTGCCATTCCTTTCCTTCCTTTCTAATTTCTTCCTTTCCAGTCTCTTCCTCCCTTTCCCCACTTTCAATTCCTTTTGTGTGTTTTATTTTCATCTTTGTTTTCTCTATTTCTTTTGTTGTTCGTGTAGTTAGTTTTATGTTGTGTTTGTCTCTTCCATTAAACGCCATATTTTTGTTCCACAAGTGATCGTCTCTGAGTATTGCTCACAAACGTAAGGTACCTGCAACATCTGGTCTGAACTACATGCTCTATTAAGTTAATTTAATTGAAATTACGGTATAAAGAAAAAGGCAAGATAGCGCCCTCATAGAATTAATAAAGGTTATATGGCCTGTTCACCGGATGAACAGACCAAATAAGTGTAACGTTAATTCCATTACCGTCAATTTCAGCTTAGGTTAAAATATTTAAGAGTCACTATAACACGTTATAATTACTTATAAATATTTACCTTGCTTTGCGAGCCAAAATCGCTACACCCTCGCCAGGTTGCTGGAGGGTTCATGGGAGTTTGCCCAACCAGTCCACATCTGGAGAAGACTGTGTCCCTCGTGGTGACCTGTGGGGGGTGCACTGGGAGTATGGGGTCTGGGGCCCTCTGCTAAGGGCTGTCCGGTCCCTACATGACCGGAGCAGGAGTTTGGTTCGTATTGCCGGCAGTAAGTCAAACTTGTTCCCGGTGCATGTTGGACTCCAGCAGGGCTGCCCTTTGTCACCGGTCCTGTTCATTATTTATATGGACAGGATTTCTAGGTGCAGTAGGGGGCCGGAGGGAGTCCGGTTTGGGGTCTCTTTCGTCTTTTTGCAGTTGATGTTGTCCTGTTGGCTTCCTCAAATCAGGACCTTCAGCATGCACTGGGACGGTTTGCAGCCGAGTGTGAAGCGGCGGGGATGAGAATCAACACCTCTAAGTCCGAAGCCATGGTTCTCAGCTGGAAAAGGGTGGCTTGCCCCCTTCAGGTTCCTGCCTCAAGCAAGTGGAGGAGTTTAAGTATCTTGGGGTCTTGTTTACGAGTGAGGGAAGGATGGAGCAGGAGATCGACAGGCGGATCGGTTTATCTTCTGCAGTGATGCGGTTGATATACTGGTCTGTTGTGGTGAAGAAAGAGCTGAGCCGCAAGGCGAAGCTCTCTATTTACCAGTCGATCTACGTTCCTACCCTTACCTATGGTCATGAGCTTTGGGTCATGACCGATAGCACAAGATCCCGGATACAGGCAGCCGAAATGAGTTTCCTCCGCAGGGTGGCTGGGCGCTCCCTTAGAGATAGGGTGAGGAGCTTGGTCACTCGGGAGGAGCTCAGAGTAGAGCCGCTGCTCCTCCACATCGAGAGGAGTCAGCTGAGGTGGCTCGGGCATCTGTTCCGGATGCCTCCTGGACGCTTTCTGGGCATGCCCAACCGGGAGGAGGGCCCAGGGAAGACATAGGACACGCTGGAGGGACTATGTCTCTCGGCTGGCCTGGGAACGCCTCGGTATTCCCCCGGAAGAGCTGGAGGAAGTGTCTGGGGAGAGGGAAGTCTGGGAGTCCATGTTTAGACTGCTGCCCCCGCAACCCGGCCCCGGATAAGCGGTAGAAGATGGATGAATGGATGGATGGACAGTGTTTATCGAAATTAGTATAAATGTTTTTGCCACCGTAATTAGGATTTTGTTTTGGGGTAAATAAAAAGCTTCCATTTCTACACGACGAATCCGCTGGTCACTGGGAATCAGAATGTTTGCATACGTGAGGTACCTGGATGACGGCTGCACAGCAGTTGTTTCAACTAGAGAAATTAATTAACACAAAAATGTGTGTTGTAAAGGTTATATTGTGTAGCGTTATTTGTGCACGTGTGTATCTTATAGTGTGATGGCAAATGTCATTGTCCAATAAATATTTTAAACAAACTTAACTATGAATATGCACTAAGCAATGTGATATGTAACAAATAGGTTTTTTTTGTGGTCTTGCTGGGATTATACTAGCATCCAAAAGACAACATATGTTGACCAGAACACCAGCATCCCAGGCTGGTCGGCCAGCACACCAGCATCCCAGGCTGGTCGGCCAGCACACCAGCATCCCTGGCTGGTCGGCCTGCAACCAGCGCCTAATGCTAGACCAGCATACCACCATCCCTGGCTGGTCGGCCAGCACACCAGCAACCAGCACCTAACGCTGGACCAGCATACCACCATCCCAAGCTGGTCCCAGCCTGCAAAACATACCTTATGCCGGTGACCAGCAATGCTGTTTTTTTTAGCAGGGCTGAGATGACAGAGACTCTATTGAATGCTAGGGCTCCCTCCACTAGCAAGCTGTATGCTCTGAAGTGGAGGCTTTTTCGCCTCTGGTGCAATGAACACTGTCAGGATCCAGTTACCTGCCCGGTCGATACAGTGCTGGAGTTCCTGCAGTCTTGCTTTTCTTGGGGCCTGTCCCTGTCTACTTTAAAGGTGTACATGGCCACCATCGCTGCGAACCATGAACCTGTCCTTGGGGCCTCATTGGGTAGGCACCCTCTGGTCTCTAGCTTTCTGCGTGGTGTCAGGCTGAGGCCTTCATATAAATGTTTCATTCAAATCAAGCAGAAGCCACACCTGATTCCACTTGTTTAATCAGTTGTTCTTGGCTTTTAAAAGACACTGGTGTGGCTTCTGCTTGGTTGGAATGAAAACCTGCACCCACACCGGCCCTTTCCAGATAAGATTGGAGACCGCTGATTTAGACCATGCCTTCCTTCCTGGGACCTCTCTGTGGCCCTCTAGGGGCTGCTGGAAGCCCCCCTTGGAGTCAGCTTCTGTGAAGTTTCTGACCCTGAAGTTGGCTCTGCTCCTAGCCTTGGCCTCTCTCAAAAGAGTGGGTGATTTGCAGGCCTTTTCGTTCACCCCCGCCTGCCTAGAATTCTCCAATGGCATGTCCAAGGCTATTCTGCACCCCGGGACAGGATATGTCCCTAAGGTGCCAAGGATGGCGGGTTGTCCAGTCATCCTGCATGCCTACTGTCCCCCGCCCAATGAGTTGGTGGAACAGGAGAGGCTGCATTTGCTTTGCCCAGTTAGAGCCTTGAAGAATTATGTCCACCGCTCTAGCTCGTGACGTAACTCCTCCGCCCTTTTTGTTTTGGGGGCCGGAATAGGGGTAATCTGTTTTCCAAACAGCACCTGGCGCACTGGGTAGTGGAGGCCATTACTCAGGCCTATGAGGTGCACGGTCTTGCCTCGCCTCTCGGCATCAGGGCTCACTCTACTAGGTATTGCCTCGTTCAGTGTCTTGGCCAGCATTGTCCCCCTTGAAGATATTTGTGCTGCGGCAGGTTGGTCCTTCCCGCACACCATCGGGTTCTATAACATGGACTTGGACCACACTCCAGGGCATAACAGTGGTATGAGAATATGAGAGGATATGACTTTGCCAAGAGAGTTAACAGGGAGAAAAGTAGATTAGTATTGAGCCTTGTGGGACACCAGTGGAGAGTCTGTATGAATCCCCTCCATATTACCTGATATGAGTGAGCTTCTAGGTAGGAAGAAATCTATTCTCATGATGTTCCATGATTTTAAGACACCTAATGGGTTACATTCTGCCTTGAGAAGATCCTTGCAGATATTAATAACCTGAATCTTGACATTATCTTTCTTCAGTTCTGATCAACTTCATGCCTCGATCATCAAATACCTCTCTCTCTCTCAATTATTGTTAAATACAAGGCATTAATGAATTACTGATCTAAATATGATCCATTGCACCACAGTGATTAAAACACACTAAACTTTTTTGCCTAACAAACCCTTTCAGATTTCTGTTATCTGACTCTGGACCCCAACCGTCTATCACTCCGTCTGTGTGATAACAGATTGTTTAGACAGAAACAGAACTGGTAGATGAATATGTTTGAGAGAAGAGATCTTATATGAAAGCCTTATTGAGTCACCTGGATCAGTCTTTATGTGTGTCTCTGAGAAGAAAAGAGAAAACTGAACCAGCAGGAAACTCACAGTCATTTTAACATTGTTCACATTCTGAAATAAAAAGACAGAAGTAAGAAATCTGTTAATAGTTTTAACACAAGTACTAAACTTTATCTGTAGTATAGATGAGGAACATCATTAAATCATTACACAGGAGATCTATCCAGAATAGTGTGTGTGTGTGTGTGTGTGTGTGTGTGTGTGTGTGTGTGTGTGTGTGTGTGTGTTCCATTTGTTTTTTATTTAGGACTCGTAGGTTAATAATGATATTTTGCTCCCATCACATCTGATCAATGATGATCTGCTAAGATAGAATGAAAATGTAAAGAGATTTGGTGTCCTGAGATCTCCTTCAGAATATAGTCCTGTATTCAATGGAAACTCAGCAGGACTTTAGAGACTATTGTGAGCCAACAGTGAACCTCATAAACAGCTCATGTTTAAAACGATCTTTTGGTAAATGGGATTAATATAAAATGAGCAAATGCAGTAACTGATTTTTCAGACATCTCCTTTATTGTCCTGCAACTTTTCACAGTAAACACTGTCGAAAAACCATTATGAGAATTTTAACTGGAAACTGGGTTGGATTTATAATAATCATAAATTCTGTGTTAAAAACAAAGTTTGTGAGATTTACAATAAAGTTTTACACATAATTTCTGCAAATAACCAATTTTTGAAAAGATTTTAAAGTGATATCTGTGAATTTTGTGTAATTCTGAAAACATTTTCTATCTATCTATCTATCTATCTATCTATCTATTGATCGATCAATCGGTCTGTCTGTTTGATATTAAGAAATGTATTGTTTTGTTTATGGAAATTATTATTATTATTATTTAAATTTTATTGTATGATAACTAGGGGGGCACGGTGGCTTAGTGGTTAGCACATTCGCCTCACACTTCCACCTCGGGGTTCGATTCCCGCCTCCGTCTTGTGTGTGTGGAGTTTGCATGTTCTCCCCATGCCTCGGGGGTTTCCTCCGGGTACTCCGGTTTACTCCCCCGGTCCAAAGACATGCATGGTAGGTTGATTGGCATCTCTGGAAAATTGTCCGTAGTGTGTGATTGTGTGAGTGAATGAGTGCGTGTGTGTGCCCTGCGATGGGTTGGCACTCCGTCCAGGGTGTATCCTGCCTTGATGCCCGATGACGCCTGAGATAGGCACAGGCTCCCCGTGACCCGAGGTAGTTCGGATAAGCGGTAGAAGATGAATGAATGAATGAATGAATAATAGAAAATGAGTAAAGTGAAGAAATCATTTAAAACTGGTGTTTGCGCGCCCTCTGGTGGTCTGAAAAAGAAATGCTCGAGTTGAATGTTCCACTGATCACAGACACCTTTCTAAAATAATTTCAATTTAATCATCAGAATTATAAAATAGATCAATATTCTTAATGCAGTTGATTTCAGAGGTTAAAGAAAACTCTTCAGTTACTTTACAGTCTTCATTACGGTGCCACAAAACTATTTATTCTACAATCAGCATCAGTTTGTGTTAAATTAAACCCACATTCATTACGACTTCCTTTCCTTCTGATCTCTTTATATGACACTGACACCCAGTTCACACCGTTCTTCTGTGGTCTGATCTTTTATTTTCAAAACTTTGGTCATAATATTTAACACAAACTTGGATTTATATGGTTCTGATATGGTTCATCATCCAGGATGAATCTGTTTTAATTTACAATGAAAATGTTTTTTGTGCAGCTGGATTGTGTGTTAAACAGATGATGGAGTAACAATGTGGTAATGTGGAGGAATGTTACACAAAACACTACACACATTATTATGGATCACACAATCTCACAGATGAAGAACCAAACAACCTGTAAAGCTTGAACCCAGCGTATAGAGGCTGAGTGAATGTGGTGTGGACTCTGTGGAGGAGCTTCATGGTGTCAGAGACGCTGTAGAAGGACAGAGTTCCTGCACTGTGATCCACATACACTCCTATTCTGGGGGATGATGGAACTCTGAGATCAGTCTTAATGTTGTTGTGATAGAAATAGAGAGAAGGAGAACATTCCAGACTCCAGGACTGTTTGTTGTGTCCAAACACACACTCAATACCATCTCCTTTCCTCCTGATATCTTTATATGAGACTGATATGTCCACACCAACACCGCTCCACTCCACCTCCCAGTAACAGCGTCCACACACACTCTCCCTACACAACACCTGAGACCAGGAGTCAAATCTCTCTGGATGATCAGAGTACTGCTGTTTTCTCTTACTGAATGTCACCACTCTGTTCTCCTCAGACAGAATGAGTTTACGATGTGACGTGTTGGGATCCAGAGTCAGAGAACAGAAATCTAAAATAAAAGAGAAAAACAAACTGAACAATGTGAACATGTTGGGTTTAATTCACAAAATACTGTATATTCATAAGTGTGTGTGTGTGTGTGTGTGTGTGTGTGTGTGTATGTTATACATTTCAGAAACTCTTCTCTGTTCTGTGGATCTGGTGGTGAAATGATCTGAACTGCTGCAGCTGTGGAGAGAAAAATGACAGAAATAACAGACATTTAAACGTCTTTTTAACCAAAAGGTTTGTGCTGTAGGATCTCATACCTATAAATATAATGTATCATTTATCTTTACTGTACAGAGCAGCAATAATGAGTTCACAAACACAAAACACATCTCATCACTTTTTATATCTTAGCAATTTCAGCACTTGTCCATCATTGTGTTTCTCCAGCAGGAGCAGCTCCTCTTACCATGTGGAGGGATTTTGTTGAATTCCTCCTCACAGAATTCCTCCAGTCTCTTCTTCAGATCTGAGAGAGAATTCTTCACTCCATCAAATGACAGATGTTGAGGGACCCTGATGCTGGACGTGTCAAATTCTGGTCTGTTTAATAGAGGAGACTGAGGTCCAGAAGCTAAAGCCTACAGAGAAGAAATGAAATGAAAGACACACTTGTGATGTCAGACAGGGACATTTATTGCTGCTTTAATGAGAGGTGTTTTAGAGAGTGTGAGGAACATCTGACTCTGTAGATCAGACAGTGTGTGTTACCTGGAGGAAATGGATGTGATCGTGTGTGTGTGAAAGCTTCTCCAGCTCAGTGACTCTCCTCTGAAGATCATCAATCTCCTGCTCCAGTTGCTCCAGGAGTCGTTCAGCTCGACTCAGTTCAGCCTTCTCCTGAGCTCTGATCATCTCCGTCACCTCCGAGCGCTTTTTCTCCATGAAGCTGATCAGCTCAGTAAAGATCCTCTCATTGTCCTCCACTGCTGTCTGTGTACTGAGCTGTTAGGAGACACACAACACATGAAGGTCCATTTAAAGCTCATCTCTCATTCTCTCTCTTACTGGGACTCTAAATGACTCCATGTTGTCCATGTTGTGTGTGTTTCTAGGAGCAGCTCTGTCTCTGCTCACTGCTCACCTTTATAGTGTTCACAGTCTGTTTCAGCTCCTGCACCTTCTTCTGCTTCTCCTGGAGTCTCTGCTGGAATTTCATCTGCTCCTCCTTTAACTCACTCTGAGGACACATATGATGTTATAAATGATGTAGAGATAAATATTAATGACAGTTAAAGGGTTAATGTTCACTACTGTCTTGTTCAGATTAGTTTAAGTAGTAAAATGTCTGTTGGCCGAGTGAAGGTTCACTCATCTGGGGTCTCATTTATAAAACCGCGTAGGATCCCTACTAAAAGTTTACGTGCACCCAAAAGCCAAAAATGGCGTACGCCAAAAACTATTCCGATTTATAAAACCGTGCGTATGCACACCTGTAAGCAATGTTCCCTTTATAAATCACAGATCACCCACAGATGTGCGTACGTGAACCAGCCTCAAATCTGCCCTGTACACGCCCATTTTTAACCATAAATAGTCAATGCAAATCACTGCGCAGGCACGAGAGTGGACCTCGTTATAATGAGTTCTCTCTGCGGGTTTAAAAATGGGGTGAGGAGCCAGCGTCTCAGGGGGTAGCCACTGTCGCCTGCAGGTTATAATTATATTAAAAACAAAATTGTTACAGTTTCTACTTTTTAATATTGTCAAACTCACCAAGAAGCCAGCCATCACGTACTGCGCCTGCATTTAGTCTGTTCCCTACACTGTTATGTGTCAAGATAAAGGAATCATGTGTTGAACCAGGCCAGCGTGCCACAATGTTTGTGAGGGTCATGTTGGAGTCACATATGATTTGCACAATAATAGAATGCACATGCTTTCTATTAACATAAGCAAATTCATTTTCTGATGTGAACTTATAGCAACATGAGCACAGTCAATTGCGCCGATTACATTTGGGAAACCAGATTACATTTGGGAAACCAGTAGGGGAACCTGATGTATCGACTACCCATATTAAGTATACCATTCAAAACGACAGATATTATGGACTCAGGGACAGCTGTGATATACCAGACCTATAGGGTGAGATGATAGATTCCAATAGAATTATTTCATATACAAAAAGGTCTTAGACACAAAGTTTTTTTATACTGTATAAATAATTTACCTGTCTGCCAATTCCCACTGGAAACAGCCGGTTGCCAAGAACCCCAATGTGGTGAGGAGTTGTATTTGGACTGGGATGGCATGGTTCCGGAGTGTTGCCCTCTCTAATACTGGACCCAATTCAGCACATAGATCTAAGAGCACAGCTCTAGGGAATCTAAATCGGCTTATTAGCCAGGAAATCATCATGGTCCCTGAAAACTCGTTCTCTCCTTATTCTGCCATCGGCGTAATCCTCCAACAGTGCCAGCAGTGCCATCTTGAAGCATTACATACCCGGGTCACCGGAGGATTTATGTTTCTACCAATTAGACTGATCGTTAACACCTTGACAAAATCACAGAATTAATTTGTGGGTGAAAATTTAAGACGAAAATGTTATAGTGAACACATGCTTCTTCATGACGGTTTGGAAATGAACACCGTAATAGTTAGGACCGATGATGAGTAGCGATTGTGCTTCATAACTGTATTTGCAGACTTTGACATTTTATGATATATGTACATTAAGGAAAATATTTCGTTTTTACACTGTGTTCTGCAGTTCTCTAATAAAAGGGTATTTCATGCTTTCTGTATCACATGTAGTCGCACCATCTCCTCCTGCGCTCCCGTTGTGGACAATGTGACTGTAAGGCAGCGCTGATTATTCATTCATTCATCTTCCACCACTTATCTGAACTACCTCGGGTCACAGGGAGCCTGCGCCTATCCTCAGGCATCATTGGGCATCAAGGCAGGATACACCCTGGACGGAGTAGCGCTGATTATTATTATTTTATTTTTAATACATTTAAATGAAAAGAACATTCTCCGGCGCCTCAGTTGCACTCCATGGGGATCAAGTATTTTCAACAATTGCCTGATTGTCTCGTGTCACCACATACTGTAGCTCCTGAATGCATTTCAGATGCATCATCTTATATCCGTGAAGCAGACCATATCGGTTCAACTGATCCTTTAGAAACACAGCAACGTCAAGCAGATCAGAATGTTCTTTTCGTCTGAACAGGCGCAAAGTCTTGAGGTGTCTGCGCAAAGTTGACGCACTAATAACAACACCATTTATATTACTTAAAGACAGCAGAATCTCCCAATGTCTCAAACCCAAAGTAAAATAAAACCGGATTAAACTTGAAAGGCGGGACATGTTTACTTCCATGCAATCCACCTAAAATAGAGCTCCTGGCAGGATTTTGAGGGATCTCATTAATTCAGAAAAACAGAACAATTAATTTTTTTTTATGAAAAATGATCTCATAATTTTGAGATAATTAACTCGTTAATTCATAAAAACAGAGTGGAAAATAATGTTTTCCCAAAAAAAAATTCTCTCAATTTTGAGATAATTAAGTCGTTAATTCAGAAAAACAGAGTAGATTTTTATCCTCAAGTGAATGGAATACGCTTCCGTACGTTCTTCTCACGTGTATTTCCTGTAGTTTGCTTAAAAGTGCGCACATTTTCCCGTCAAGTTTGTTTTTTTATAGATCACAACCTTACGCACGTTTCCAGCCCCGTTTTGTGCGCACGCACGCTTTATAAATGAGACCCCTGATCTGTTTATGACGAACGCTGAGTAAAGATATGTTTACTGAACACATTTATTTTACTTAACTCTTCAATCACAAGTTTAATCTTGTAACTGACCAAATACTAATCTTTGTATAATATTAAACTTTTTGTATTATGTTTCTTATGTTCTGTGAAGCTGCTATGAGACAACGTCCATTGTTAAAAGCTCTATACAAATAAATTTGAAGTGAATTGAACCAAAGCTGCTGAATCTAAATGAGAAATATCATTCGGATGAGTTCTCACCTGTTTCTCAGCTCTTCCTGCTGCAACTGATACAGCGTCGTGGCCTTTATGTTTATCCAACAGGCACAAAGAGCAAATACATCTCTGATCAGTACGACAGAAGATCTTCAGAACTTCATCGTGTTCAGAGCAGATCTTCTCTTGATTTCCAGAAGTTTCCATTAATGTGTGTTTTTTTTAAAGCAGGAATTTCAAGATGAGGTTTGAGATGAGTTTCACAAAATAAACCCACACACACCAGACAGGACTTGTCTCCTGAACTCAGAGAAAGAGGGAGAGATCGCTTCCGTTTTCTCTGAAACTTCCTCTGTGTGTGTGTGTGTGTGTGTGTGTGTGTGTGTGTGTGTGTGTGTGTGTGTGTGTTAACCATTTTATCTTCAGAACATAAATACAAACCTTGTAGCTTCTAAATTTAGGATTAATTTCATAAAAAAATAATAAAATGGATCTTCATTATGTCATTTATTTCTCTTAACATTACATTATGTATCGTATATTAACCGTATATAATTAGCCACCTTTTTGACACATTGAGTCATTTAACTATAAAATGTATATCATTTATAGCTTTTGTAATTTATTTTAATTTTCCGGAACTATTATTTATGTTATTTGTGTTATGCCGGTCTATTTTGGCAAGTGCATTCTATTCTATTCTTAACTGCTTTGCTTTAATTTTTTTCCACACCCGTATACAACAAATTCCGCCCTCCATCGATTTAATTGGCTGAGTCTATCTTAAAGACTGTTGTAATTGGTTACCATTTCAGATTTCGGTAACGGACAGTGAATCTGACCAATAATCCTACAGGAGGCGGGACTTCTTTCTTTAGTGTGTGGGTTGAAGCCATAACCAGGCTAATGATGCCGTCTGTAGATTCATGCTAACACAATGGAGTCTGCGAGTGTAAACATTTAAAGCTATTGCACACTTTTCTGGGTCTAAAGTGGTAAATCATGGCGGTTCCCATGGAAACTCAGCTCCAGAGTATATTCGAGGATGTAGTGGTACGAGCTCGCGTTTGTTTTGGTCTTATGTGTAGCATGTAGCTGTGAATGCTAACAACACGAACAGCTTCTAATCTGATTCTAATAAATATACAGTTAAAATATTAACTTGTAAATGTAGAGAGTTAAAGAACGGCTTGATTAGCAATTGTCTTGTTATTAAACTTTTATATACATAATAATCATGATTATTTATTTATCTATTTATTTATTTTGTATTTATTTATTCATCTATCTATTTTTTTATTCTTTATTTATTTTGTTTTTATTTTTTATTTATTTTGGATTTATCTTTTATTTATTTACCTATTTATTTATCTATCTTAATTTTTGTATTATTTTTTTATTTTGTATTTATTAATTATGTATTTATCTATCTATTTTTTATTTATTTATCTATTTATTTGTTTATCTATTTATTTATTTATTTTTATTAATTTATCTATTTATTTGTTTGTTTTTGTTAATTTTTATTTATTTATCTATCTATTAATTTTTTATATTTTTATTTATTGATCTATTTATTTCTTTTTATTTATCTATCTATTTATTTTTTATTTATCTATCTATTTATTTTTTTATTTATTTACCTGTTTACTTATCTATCTATTTATTTATTTATCTATGTATCTATCTATTTACTTATTTTTATTATTTATTTATTTCCACTATTTTACGTACTCAACACACAACACGATTTTATTTAAATGTCTGTGGAAATAATAATTAAGTGTAAAATAAACTTATAATAATCTTTTTATTTCTTATATTTTTATTATGATTTGGTCACGTGACCTCAGTCTGACTTTACTGCGATAAATATAAACAATTCAATGTAAAAACTGCTTCATGTTCTTTCTGACTTCCTTTTAAACAGAAGACGGAGGTCATCGAGGAGGCGTTTGCTGGGTAAGTTAATAAGCATTAATAACAAAACATTTAAATCAGTCAGTCCTGAGAAGTGTTCAGAATGACGACGTGTCTTTGACGTCTTTCCCCAAACCGCAGGATGTTCATGGACACTCCGGAAGATGAGCGAACCAAACTGATCAGCTGTTTAGGAGCTTTCCGGCAGTACTGGGGCTCCCTCCCTCAGGTCAGGACGTGTGCAAGAGGTCCATCGGCCGGGACGTCTTTAGTGTCCGACGTTTTTCCTCCACTTTAACTTAAAACTTTTCCAGTTCCACATTAATCTGGTCCATATAAATTTGTTCTGATTTCTTCTGCATACTGTGTTAATGTGGAATACGTGTTTTTAGAGAATAACTCAACTGACTCACTGAACATGAAAGAATCATTGACATTAAACTGATTATTTCTGTCTCAGTTGAACACTTATTGACTCATACAAACTTATTCCAACCTCTGATGACCAGTCTAACTCATTCTGATTCCTTCTGACTCCTCTAACGATTCATACTCTCTTATATTGACTCGTTATGTCCCCTGACTGATTTGGAAGAAAAAGCACCTGATCACAGTTTGAAAGGT
>NC_083471.1:1616529-1619029 GCF_030014155.1 Tachysurus vachellii | reverse complement strand
AGACACCAGATTAGGAAACCATGAGGAAGACTGAACGTTAATTTCAAGCCCTGGTTGGCGCATGTGTGTATCTGTGGTTCTGTTACTGCGCTGTTTCTGTCTACACCGGTTTCCTGCTGTGTGTGCTGTTAGCTGCTCAGCCTCAGACTGGATCATCGCTGCTCTCACATGGGTTCCAAATTTAGCTCAAAACCTTCAGATTGGAGCTGTTTTAATAGCAGGATAAAACAGTTACCAAGAAAATACCCCGATACCGGGTTTGTACGGAGTGTCGATCTCAAAGGTAAATCGGATTCGGATCAGATTTAGAGTTTTCCGATCCGATTCCTCGACCCGTTCTTTCCGCAGGCGTTATTCAGGAACATCAGGCGTAAATCCTGTATGTGATCTGTATAGACGATCCTCACCGCTCGCACCGTTTGTAGCCGACCGATCGTCGTTCAGGTGAATCACGTTTCTAACGTAAACACAGTTATCAGTATCAGAACTATAACTCGTGCTGGAGACAAATATTTTTTTATTACTTTTATTCTTACCAAAACTTTTAACCAGCATGAAAAAACAACAAGAAACAAGAAGCTGCAACTAAAACACAAACGACTCGTTCGACGTCCCGCAGACGCTGAAATTTCTTTCCCACCGCAGCCAATGGCATGCTCCAGAATGCCCGTGTGACCGACCCCCTGCATGCCACCTCAGAGGGGAAGCTGCAGTGTATCCCGGCGCTAGCGGCGAGGTTCGCGCTCACAGCTAGAATCACTCATGTGATGTTACAGGGACTCCTTTGTTTCCGTTAGCACAATGTGACGAGCTCTGACACCGGAGACTCCTTCCATAAATGTTACATAACTTCCTTAGATCGAAAACTGAGGACTTTAGTTTGTGCCTCAGTCGGCCATCTTGCCGTTTGTAAGATCTGCCACAAGAGGGCAGGAGCGTGGAGTTGTTGTGATATGTTGCAGCTTTCCCTGCGATCAGGGCTTCTGTGTGCAGCCGTGCAGCCGTCATGTCATGCTTGTGTGCAGTGACCGGTTTTACGCTCATGCGTGTCTTGTGTTGTGGATGTTTTTTGTTTTTGGAGTTTTTTTTTTTCTATTTGTTTGGTTTTTTTTTAATCGTTCGTTTGTATTTTTGCTGCTCTGGTTGCTTTTGGATGTCTCAGAAAGCGTGAGCGCGGTCCAAACACACGTAACAGGGTTTCTGGTGAGACGCTCGTGAGACGCTCGTGAGACGCTGGCACTGCTGTAACCAAACCGATCAAACTTTACACCGCCAATGTTACTGTGTTCTGAAATGTTTCTGAAGATGTGTTGGTGCCTGTGCATAAGCGTATCTGTCCTGTCGCTCTCTCTCTCCCTGTGTGCATGCGTGTGTGTACGTGCGTGTGTGTACGTGCGTGCGTGTGTGTACGTTGCGTGTGTGTGTGTGTACGTGCGTGTGTGTGTGTGTACGTGCGTGTGTGTACGTTGCGTGCGTGTGTGTACGTGCGTGTGTGTACGTTGCGTGCGTGTGTGTACGTGCGTGTGTGTACGTGCGTGTGTGTGTGTATGTGCGTGTGTACGTGTGTGTACGCGTGTTTGTATGTGTGTGTACGTGTGTGTACGCGTGTGTGTACGTGTGTACGCGTGTTTGTATGTGTGTGTATGTGTGTACGCGTGCGTGTGTGTACGCATGTGTGTATGTGTGTGTGTATGCGTGTGTGTATGTGTGTGTGTGTACGCGTGTGTGTACGTACGTGCATGTGTGTACGTGCGTGTGTGTACGTGCGTGTGTGTACGTGCGTGTGTGTACGCGCGTGTGTGTATGTGTGTGTGTAGCACAAGCAGCGGTGCCCTGTGCTGGAGGAGCAGCTCGTCGACCTGGTGGTGTACGCCATGGAGCGCTCTGAGACGGAGGAGCAGTTTGACGACGGCGGCACCAGCCAGCTGCTGTGGCAACATCTGTCCAGTCAGCTTATCTTCTTTGTTCTGTTCCAGTTCGCCAGCTTCCCTCACATGGTGCTCTCACTGCATCAGAAGGTACAAGCTTTAACTCAAGAAAAATAAAACTCCATAAAAACCATAAAACTCCAGTTATTTTGGAAAAGTAAACAAATAAGACTGAGAAAAAGTAATGGCACCCTGTATAAAGGTGGTGGTGTTCGCTGCATTACTGGAAGATTTGCTGTGCACCAGTCTGTTGTTTTTAGCTTATTTATTAATGGTGTTTTTATAGGTGTGTATGAACGTAATGTAATGATGAACATTTTAATTTACAGCGAAGTTTATCTACACACAACTTTCCAAAAACTATTTACACACAATTTAACTAAATGATTGATGAACGAAGAATGTTGTTTCTGGTCCACTATGTGCGTGTGTGTGCGTGCGTGTGTGTGTGCGCGTGTGTGTGCGTGTGTGTTTGTGTGTCTGTGTTTGTGTGTGTCTGTGTTTGTGTGTGTCTGTGTTTGTGTGTGTCTGTTTGTGTGTGTGTGTGTGTTTGTGTGTGTGTGTGTGTGTGT
>NC_083471.1:1589029-1611529 GCF_030014155.1 Tachysurus vachellii | reverse complement strand
GTGTGAGAGTGCGTGTGTGTGTGTGAGAGTGCGTGTGTGTGTGTGAGAGTGCGTGTGTGTGTGTGAGAGTGCGTGTGTGTGTGTGAGAGTGCGTGTGTGTGTGTGAGAGTGCGTGTGTGTGTGTGATAGTGCGTGTGTGTGTGTGAGAGTGCGTGTGTGTGTGTGTGAGAGTGCGCGTGTGTGTGTGAGAGTGCGCGTGTGTGTGTGAGAGTGCGCGTGTGTGTGTGAGAGTGCGTGTGTGTGTGTGTGAGAGTGCGTGTGTGTGTGTGAGAGTGCGTGTGTGTGTGTGAGAGTGCGTGTGTGTGTGTGGGAGTGCGTGTGTGTGTGTGGGAGTGCGTGTGTGTGTGTGAGTGGGAGTGCGTGTGTGTGTGTGTGAGAGTGCGTGTGTGTGTGTGTGAGAGTGCGTGTGTGTGTGTGAGAGTGCGTGTGAGAGTGCGTGTGCGTGTGAGAGTGCGTGTGAGAGTGCGTGTGCGTGTGAGAGTGCGTGTGCGTGTGAGAGTGCGTGTGCGTGTGAGAGTGCGTGTGCGTGTGCGTGTGAGAGTGCGTGTGCGTGTGAGAGTGCGTGTGAGAGTGCGTGAGCGTGTGTGTGTGCGTGCGTGTGTGTGCGTGCGTGTGTGTGTGTGCGTGTGTGTGTGTGCGTGTGTGTGTGTGCGTGTGTGTGTGAGCGTGTGTGTGTGAGCGTGTGTGTGTGTCTGTGTGAGCGTGTGTGTGTCCTGCTGTCAGCTTCATCGTTGAACGGTGACTAACTGAAAGGAATCAGAACAAAAACACGATGAATTTTAATCAGTGTCGTGTCATCTGTTTATTTACACTGAAATAGAATCAATTAATTCATCACCCTGAGGAACAAATAATCAGAGACTCTTTTATAAGGACGCGTGTGATTTATTTATTTGTGCATCTGAGCTAAAAGTGTACAATATAATGATATCCTACATATACAGTTTCACTCTGCAGTGATATCTGCTGATGTTTACTCTAATTATATTCTATTCTATTTCTAGAATTCACAAATTTATATGTCACAAAACCCTGAACGTTGTTACTTAGTCAAAATAACAAGATGCTAAATCATGTACTGAAATACTGAGACATCAAATCAACGAGATACCAAGTGAAAATAATAACGAGATACTGATTCAAAATAACAAGGGACCGAATCAAAACAGATACTGATGTTATAATAATAATAATAATGAGATACTGATGTCATAATAGTAATAATAATAATAATAATAATAATAATAATAATAATAATGAGGTACTGATGTTATAATAAGAATAATAATAATAAGAATAATGAGGTACTGATGTTATAATAATAATAATAATAATAATAATAATAATAATAATAATAAGATACTGATGTTATAATAATAATAATAATAATAATAATGAGATACTGATGTTATAATAATAATAATAATAATAATAATAATAATAATAATGAGGTACTGATGTTATAATAATAATAATAATAATAATAATAATAATAATAATAATAATAATGAGGTACTGATGTTATAATAATAATAATAATAATAATAATAATAATAATAATAATAATAATAATGAGATACTGATGTCATAATAATAATAATAATGAGATACTGATGTCATAATAGTAATAATAATAATAATAATAATAATAATAATAATAATAATAATAATGAGATAATGACTACTGACAAGAGAGAGTGTGAAAATAAGTGTAAATAATGATATAGTGATTCAGATGAACAAGGTATACCGTCAAAGCAATTAGACACTAAGTGAAAACGACGAGATTCTAACTGACTAAATGAGATACTGACTCAAACAATGAGATACAAAGTCAATGCAGCGAGATGTGAAAATGAGATAGTAACACAAAACAACGAGATATCAAAACAAGATTCTAAGGATACTAGATACTTTATGTAACGATTTTAGGTAAAAATGAGATACTAACTCGAAACAAGATACTAAAACAAAATAGTCTGAGGTAATATAATGACAGTATGTCAAAACATTGAAAAGAAAACAAGATAATATCTCGAAATAATTAGTTACTAAGTCAGATTAAAAACATTTTAACAACTTTCTCTCTTCAGTAAAACAGAAGCAGACTCTCAGGACTCTTCAGTCCATCCTTGGGCTCTGTCACTTGTACACAGTACATTCTGAATCTACATGCCTGAGGTTTCTGTTTGTTTGTTTGTTTGTTCCTTGCTCTCTTGCACCAGCTAGCACTCAGACAAGTTCAAGAATTTTCTGCTCAAGTTTAAGAGTGGTTTCCTTTACAAAACCTGAAATGCTAGAAGAACGTTTTTGATCTTCGGTCCATCCTGCAGACTCCTACTCACTCCCGGTTCTCTGTGTGTTAGTCTGATCCACAGTATAGCCACACGGGTCATTAAACTGGCCCACGCCAAGTCCAGCATCGCTCTAGCGCCGGCGCTGGTGGAGACGTACAGCCGCCTGCTGGTCTACATGGAGATCGAGTCGCTCGGCATCAAAGGCTTCATAAGTAAGTTCACATAACCATCAGACCGTTAAAGAAGGTGAACGTCTGCTCAGGTGACAGCTCGGTTCTCCATTTGTAGAGCTGTTCACGCTGAAATAGTACGATTAGCAGCGTAGTCTGTGCTCAACGAGCCGTGTTAATTAGAGAACTAATTCGTCTGTAATGGAAACGCCGACCCCAGCGAGCTCTCCTGAAAAGGTCGTTTCTTCTCTCCGCCCTGCTCCAGGTCAGCTCCTGCCAAACGTGTTTAAGTCCCACGCATGGGGGATTCTGCACACGCTGCTGGAGATGTTCAGTTACAGGATGCACCACATCCAGCCTCACTACCGCGTTCAGCTGCTCTCACACCTCCACTCGCTCGCCGCTGTCCCACAGACCAACCAGAACCAGCTGCACCTCTGGTAGGAACCTGTACAGACTCTCTGTGTGGAGGAACAAAGAGATGGGTGGATGGACATAGATATGGGTCAGAGTGTCTTTGGGTGTAGATGATTGGTGTGTTGGTTAACGGATGGATTCATGGGTGGATAACGAGTTAACGTTAGAATGACGGATAGATGAATAAATTATGGACAAATCATTACATCCAGAACGATAACACTGATTACAAATTAAAAAATGGTTTTATTTCAGTTTTATTTCCATTTTTATGGTGCTGTACAGAGTCGTGACTGGATCAAAGACATGAAAAAGTGTGTGTGTGTGTGTGTGTGTGTTAGTGTGGAAAGTACAGCTCTGAGGTTAATCACAGCGTTGGGGAGCTCCGAGGTGCAGCCACAGTTCACACGGTTCCTCAGCGACCCTAAGACTGTACTATCGGCCGAGTCAGAGGAGCTGAACCGAGCGCTCATCCTCACCCTCGCCCGGGCCACACACATCACCGGTACACACACACACACACACACACACACACACACACACACACACACAGTACAGATAACTCTGTTTTAATACCTGGGTCTTTTCTGCTCTCTTCAGATTTTTTCACGGGTTCTGACTCCATCCAGGGAACGTGGTGTAAAGACATTCTACAGACCATCATGAACTTCACACCTCACAACTGGGCCTCACACACACTGAGCTGCTTCCCCGCCCCTCTGCAGGTCAGCCACAGACAGACAAACGTTTAATAACGGCTCGGACCTTTCATTCCCTCGTGTGTTTTTATTTTTTTTAAGAATCCAGTCATCACAGCCTTCTAACACATCCGTACGCTGTACATTAGTCACCTCAGATCATGAAAAACCTGCTGGGTTCTCATCGTTTTGTTGTTTTTCTGTATCAGTCCATCTGTTTTGCGTGTCAGACAAAGCAGCTCTCTGTGGGGAGACACGACACATTCCCTCGTTTCTCAGGATTAACGCCACACGCTTTTGGAAGCGAAGGTTTTTGTGAACAGAACATAATGTCTTATAACCATTTTACCACAAACCTTATGAAAAGATTTACCTCAACAGTGCAGAGTGCGCCTTCGTGGAAACCTTAATAAAAAGAAAAGATGAATGCAGACCTTTCACCGTAAAGATCTCTGATCTCGGTCTCTTCTCCGCACAGGCGTTCTTCAAGCAGAACAACGTTCCTCAGGAGAGCCGCTTCAACCTGAAGAAGAACGTAGAGGAGGAGTACCGCAAGTGGAAGTCCATGACCAATGAGAACGACATCATCACTCACTTCTCCATGCAGGGATCTCCGCCACTCTTCCTCTGCCTGCTCTGGAAGATGCTTCTAGAAACCGATCACATCAACCAGATCGGCTTCAGGTGAGACTATGCAGACAGAGTCGGTGATCGTGATGACGATGAGTAAAAATGAGCAAATCTACACACTTGGGATTGTTTCTATAGTAACAGAGTCCAGTCGTCGTTACGTTAAAGAGATGTTTAGTAACATTTAAGTAAGGAGTCTTCAGTGTCAGGGGTGAAGCTGTAAGTTTATTTCTTACTCATCTGTCATGAAGCTGACAGGATTTCTTTGTTATTATTATTATTATTTTGTTTGTTTGTTTGTTTGTCATATTGGTTTGAGAACAGGAACTCATTTCACATATGAGGAATGAAACACTTCAGGACACGATTTAATAACGTCAACCTCTCGATGAAAGCAGTAACTTGTCTTTATCTTGTAGTTAATGGCGACGCCAAAGGCGTTGTTATTTATCAAGGACACTTGCGCTGACTCACAGGATCTTGAACCGCTCTCTTGTACGTGCCGCAGCTGCAGATCATCTCACAAAGTCGTGTTGTGTCGGAGCGAGCGAGTGAGTCTCGAGTCCGCTCGTGACTCGGATCACGATGTCTCAGTGACAACAAAGCTAGTGTTGAGCGAGCGCACACCGCCTGACTGATCGTGGCTGATGAAGGTGGTTACAGGAATGGAAATGTCCCGAGACGGCCAGCTAATCTACAGATAGCGAGGAGGGGACAATAGAGATAAATGAGGTCTGGTTTAGGTTAAAAAAAGTCCCACTTTGCCCTCAAGATGTGTTCAATGTTTAATGGTTTTTATTTGTTAAGGCTAATGTAGGGATGTTTAAAGCTACCAGTTTAGCGTCATGATCAGACGAATTTTAGCCAAATGTTCATGCCAAGACTTTTCATACTTTAATCCACAACCAGGACCAATTCTGGGGTCGTTTATGGGCAAGGATCATAATTTGCATAGGTTTGCTTTTATATTAAAGAACCGGGTCCTGAGCTGTTAACTGATACTGAACACAAGTCTGTAAAATGATCGAGACTCCCAGTGTAAGTGACAAGGTCAGCAAATCAAATTAAACATAATGCGGTTCTGATACTTTCCAGACGCTCAGCAGTCGGTTCTCTGGACTAAAAGCTCTCGCACATTACCAAATGTGCCATGATCACATGGAGCCAGAGGTCTAAACGCTTTTGTGCAAACACAAGCGTCATAAACGACCACAATCTTAGCTACCATATTGATCGACCTAATAAATCATTACAAAACTCTTCTCTCTCTGAACCGATTCTTGAACTCTGTTCTCCCATGGGGCTTGATGAGATGTGTAGAATTAATTTATTAATTTATTATTCATGACTGAAGCTTGTAGTAAAGCGCACCTCTGACTTCATTTCCTGCATGACCGACTAAACCTTCTCTGTTCTGTACATTTACATGCGAGTGTCTTCTTTTCTGTCATCTTTTTTTTATAAATATTTTGCTCATTTAAAGGTGCGGTGCACGATGTTTGAAAGCCAGTGTTGACATTTGAAATCACCAAAACAAACACGCCCCTAACCCAAATGGGTGTCGCCCCTGTTTTGATAGCTCCGCCCCACACATACATACATACGTAACCCAGGCAACTATAATGGCGGGACCTGCCAGGGCGGCTGACCGAGGGGAGATTTTTATCAGTAAATGAACACAATGAGTAATACTATGGTAATACAAATGTGTTTGTGTAGAACTGTGTGTTGTAGCGTGAAAGTTTTAGCTCCGTTTCACGCGGAAGACGACGTTCGACACCTAGAACCCGAGGCAGAGGTAACGGCAGGTATCCGCCATGTCAGTGTTTCAATCGCTTTATGCTAATGTCACACATGACCACTGAACGCTCTCTCCGCCGCATATTGACAAGACACGCCCCTTTCTGCTCATTGGCTACACGTTTGTTTTGTTAGTCGGCCCGACTCAGTTTTGAAACATCGTGTACCGCACCTTTAAAAGTCACTCCGATCCTGTTTACTTCTATGCAAAGATGTTTATATGTTTATGCAAACAATAGGAGAACCTCCCAGAACCCTGCATGCCCCCCCCACCCCCACTTTAAAGGTTAATTTGCATACTAAAACTGATAGGCTGGTATGTTTAATTCACGTAATAACACTTTTTTTCTGTGCAATAATTGTAATATTATTGTAAAATTGTAATATTGTAAGGCATTTTATTTATTACAAAGCGTCTTGGTTCCTGCAGGGTTCTGGAGAGAATCGGGGCTCGCGCTCTCGTTGCGCACGTCCGAACGTTCGCCGATTTCCTGGTGTACGAGTTTTCCACATCTGCGGGCGGTCAGCAGCTGAACAAGTGCATTGAGATTCTGAATGACATGGTGTGGAAGTACAACATCGTCACTTTGGATCGTCTCATCCTCTGCCTGGTTAGTCGTGTCTTACTGAATTTTTTTGAGGAAAACTTTCCCAAAGAAAGTGGCATGTAATTTAAATGTTGAAACAATAAAGATCTGGTACCAAGTTTGGTAAAAAATATCTCCATCTAGTCTGTTATGAAGCACATCACAACTGTCTAGACAACTGAATAAAAGCATGGAATTAAATTATAGGCTGTAAATTCGCCCTTAAAATCATAATATGTATAAATATTGAAGCGCTCTGCTCTAACCTGCTTTCCTGTGAATCATCTTTATGGCAGAAGTTTTTGTCTGATAATCAATACTTCTTCCACATTTCTAATAACACGCTATTTATTAGCTGTTAGCAGATCAATAATGTCGGGAATTATCTGTAAGACCTCTTCTGCTCTCAGCATGAGGCTCAACAGGGTAAAGGTTTTATTGATGAAGGTGGAATTTATTGTAGTTTTTCAAGCTAAATGTGATGTTGATGTTTTTGCCGTCCTCTGATACTATTGTTCTGCTTAAGCCTGAGGTCTTTCAGTGTTTTTTTTTTTAATTCACCATCACTGATTGCGTTTGCGTAGGCAATGAGAAGTCATGAAGGCAACGAGGCTCAAGTGTGCTACTTCATCATCCAGCTCCTCCTTCTTAAACCCAATGACTTTCGCAACCGTGTCAGTGACTTTGTCAAAGAGAACGCGCCAGAACACTGGCTACAGAGCGACTGGCACACCAAGCACATGTCCTACCACAAGGTAACCTTACCTAACTCATAATTAGCATGATCCTTCACAGTCTAACCTTTTCAACAGGTATCTTACCTTTTATACAAAACACTTCATACCACAGGTGTATGATCATACACCACACACCATATACAACTGCTACCTCAAGGTGACCTTACACAACACACTAAATACGAATACTTCCACAAGGTGACAACCAAACACAATTAATACGAGACCAACCACATGGTGACCTTATCTAACATACTACATACAAGATCTACCACAAGGTGACCTTATCTAACATACTACATACAAGATCTACCACAAGGTGACCTTATCTAACATACTACATACAAGATCTACCACAAGGTGACCTTACCCAACACAATCAATACAAGATCTACCACAAGGTGACCTTATCTAACATACTACATACAAGATCTACCACAAGGTGACCTTACCCAACACAATCAATACAAGATCTACCACAAGGTGACCTTACCCAACACACATACGAATACTTCCACAAGGTGACAACCCAACACAATCAATACAAGATCTACCACAAAGTGACCTTATCTAACATACTACATACAAGATCTACCACAAGGTGACCTTACCTAACATACTACATACGAGATCTGCCATAAGGTGACCTTACCAAACAAAATCAATATGAGATCTACCACAAGGTGACCTTACCCAACACAATCAATATGAGATCTACCACAAGGTGACCTTACCTAACATACTACATACGAGATCTGCCATAAGGTGACCTTACCTAACATACTACATACAAGATCTACCACAAGGTGACCTTACCTAACATACTACATACAAGATCTACCACAAGGTGACCTTACCCAACACAATCAATACAAGATCTACCACAAAGTGACCTTATCTAACATACTACATACAAGATCTACCACAAGGTGACCTTACCTAACATACTACATACAAGATCTACCACAAGGTGACCTTACCTAACATACTACATACAAGATCTACCACAAGGTGACCTTACCTAACATACTACATACAAGATCTACCACAAGGTGACCTTACCCAACACAATCAATACAAGATCTACCACAAGGTGGCCTAACCTAATACACCCAATAATAATACTACCAGAGTATGACCTTAATCAATATATCAAAAGTTTCTTTTACCACCAGGTAACCTTATTGGCAACCTGACAGTTATTGTATTATAAAGTATAAAAACGTAACCCACCACAAGACAAAGTAACTTTACTTAACACACCAAAAACTGCATTGTACCAGATGTTGAACTTGTCTACCAAAATATTATTTTACTTACCAAGTAATCATACAGTTTCAGTATAGTAAGCATTATTCATTTTATCTGACACAAGCACAACTAGCTTGTATTCATTATCAGCCATGTCAGCATTTTTTTGGCCTTTTAACAGCTCAAGTGACCGTCATTGCAAAAAAAAAATGACAGTGCTAGTGGATGTTTGCAGTTGATGAATGTATTAATAATTCATTTAGACTCGCTGCATTCATCTTCTCAATTGAATCAATGACATTTCTGAACAAAAAGCGCTTCAGCTATATTTTTATCCAGACTGCATCCCAGCGTAGAGACCAGCAAATTATTTCCTCCTCCTCTTTCTGTCTCTCTCTTTATCCTTAATGGGATTTTACAGGCTGCACATGCTGCCCTGCCTTTTAAGCTGATTTCTTAAACTTGCAGTGTTTGCCCTCTCCTGCTTTCTTGTGTAACTGTGGTAAATGTTAAAGAGAGAGAGTTCAATCACAATACCTCCCCATGACCCTGTACCCTGTGCTCTATGATAGTACTGGTTCTGTTTATTTACTTATATAGCTCTGAAACACATCCCTTCACTGGCGGAATGACGGGTTTGCAGTATTGCTATTTTTGGAGTTTTAAAAGAAATTTTGCAGCAGTGAAGAGAGATGATCTTAGCATCTTTCCAGAGTAATTTATTCTCAGTTCTGGAATCAGTGCTTGGATCTATGAGCTCTAATAAAAGGTTATCTTTTTCCCAAACATGCAGAAGTACCCAGAGAAACTGTACTTTGAAGGGCTGGCAGAGCAGGTGAACCCACCCATGCAGCTCCAGCCACAGTACCTGCCTATCTACTTCGGGAACGTGTGTTTACGCTTCCTGCCCGTCTTCGACATCGTCATCCACCGCTTCCTGGAGCTGCTGCCAGTCTCCAAGTCCTTGGAAACACTTTTGGACCACTTGGGGGGATTGTACAAGTTCCATGGTGAGAGGAAGTAAAAACTTGTCCATGTTGAACAGCTGTGGATTGTTTTGGCAGAATGCTTTATATACCGGTGTAGATACAATACAAAATGATGAAACACTGTGGACGTCACTGTAGGTCAAGACAAGGCAATTCTGCTTTCTGTTGTTTATATTGTACGCATCTTTTCTTGGCTTATTTTTTATTATTATCTCTTTTCTTTAAACCTCCTGCTTTCAGTCAGTTATCTGTTAACTAATTGCCGTGATTGCTGCTTTGACATCTCTCAGATCGGCCAGTGACGTACCTCTACAACACCTTGCACTACTACGAGAGGCACCTCCGTGACCGCACCAATCTTAAACGCAAGCTTGTCCATGCCATCATGAGCTCTCTGAAGGATAACCGCACACCCGGGTGGTGCCTCAGCGAGACCTACCTCAAGTTCGGTATGACCCCCCGCGAGGACAACATCTGGGTCCCCGACGACACCTACTACTGCAAACTCATCGGACGTCTCGTAGATAATATCCTTCCCTCTGTTTTGTAAACATTCCCAAAGAATCTTTATTTAACCTTCGTGTTTCAGTCAGTACTTAGCAGTGGATGTCCTTCTAATCAGGTCCTATCCAGTTAAGGGCTATTTTAGACAGACCAAGGCTAAATAGAGAGATGGATAGAGGGGACAGACAGACCAAGAGAGAGAGAGAGAGGAAAGAAAATGCAAAAAGCAAAGCTAGACAGAATGCTGGATGAACTGGGAGAACAAAAAGACAGATAAGTCCAGACAGATAGACAGAGAACAAACAGATTTTTAAGAAAAATGGCTCTTTAATGGGATGGTGTATACTGCATTTGGGTTAGGGTTAGGGTTATGTTTAGGGATGGTGTATACTGCATCTGGGTTAGGGTTAGGGTTATGTTTAGGGGTGGTGTATACTGCATCTGGGTTAGGGTTAGGGTTATGTTTAGGGATGGTGTATACTGCATCTGGGTTAGGGTTAGGGTTATGTTTAGGGATGGTGTATACTGCATCTGGGTTAGGGTTAGGGTTATGTTTAGGGGTGGTGTATACTGCATCTGTTTTTTCCTTAACACACCTCACCAATGGCAGGAAAATCTCCAGGCCCTTTCCCAAACTGTGACTGGCGGTTCAACGAATTCCCAAACCCAGCAGCACACGCGCTTCACGTCACCTGTGTGGAGCTGATGGCCCTCGCCGTACCGGGAAAGGATGTGGGAAATGCACTGCTGAACGTAGTGCTCAAGAGGTCAGAGTTCATTCCTGAAGCACACAGATATTATAGAGCAGTGACTAAATCCACCTTATAAATATGTTGAGCTGTATTTGTGTAAGGGTGTAGAATATATATATTGAATAGAATATGTATTGTCTGTATGTGTATAATATATATATATCTCTTACAGTCAGCCTCTTGTCCCCCGGGAGAACGTGACCGCTTGGATGAACGCGATTGGCCTGATCATCACCGCTCTACCTGTACGTCCAGCTCTATCCTTTATCTCTAACTCAGAGTTCACGCCTTCTCACTTTCCTGCCCTCCTCCTGTCCTTGATCTCTCTCACACACACACACACACACACACACACACACACACACACACACACTGTCAAGAACCATTACAGAGAACCATATCAGAATATTTGGCAATGTTTTTGATAAGTTTAGGCTGTGACGTTACGTCATATCAGGGCTCCCAGTTAGTTCCTGTTAAATCCAGTCTTGTTTGTCATCTCGAGTATCACAATTATGTCCAGATTATATTCAGCCAAGACGCGTTACACAACCATAACACAGATCCACTTATTCTTCAGGAGGTTCAGTGTTCAAGAGTCATAACAAAAACCACTTCACAGGAATATTAATCATGTCATGTGCTCTTGATTGGCTTGTGCGTCTGGCAGCTGCGCTCGGAAAGCTGGGGAAAATAACAGCCAATTCCTCTTCTGTCCTGATCCGTAAGGGCGAGCGCTCGGTCTCGGCCGTATCGTTGCCGCCAGAGAAAGAATGTACAAACAGACTATCTGTCTCTGTGCTTTATTTCCTTCACTGTGTTAAAGTATAGCTGGACTTGTACTGTACTCAACTCTGAGGTAAAAGTGTAGCGTCACTCACTCTCTCACTCACTCACTCCGAACTACCTCGGGTCACGGGGAGCCTGTATCTATCTCAGGTGTCATCGGGCATCAAGGCAGGATACACCCTGGACGGAGTGCCAACCCATCACAGGGCACACACACACACACTCTCATTCACTCACACAATCACACACTAAGCCACGTTCCCCCCCTAGTTTAGCGTCACCTCTGAGGTAATTTTAGGAGTTGTAACTGATAACCTGCCTCTCGTTATATGACTTAGGAGCCGTACTGGATCGTTCTACACGACCGCATCGTTAGCGTGATTAGCAGCCCAGTGCTAACCTCAGACACAGATTGGGTTGGTTATCCGTTCCAGCTGCTGGATTTCACGGCCTGCCACCAGTCGTACTCTGAGATGTACTGCAGCTACGTGCTAGCGTTAGCACACGCCGTGTGGCACCACTCCAGCATCGGACAGCTTTCTCTCATTCCCAAGTAAGTTCCAAAAGAGCTCTCTGGAAAAGAGATAAGAAATGATAACAAGCACTAAACCGATCTCTAGTAGATTTACAGTCGTCTTTTATGTATGTTATACAAGCCAATGCTGGAGCTGTGTTTTAATTCAGTGTTTGTGTTTCAAATGCAGTGACATTAAAGCAGATAATAACCGTAGTAATAAATTAGCAGTAACTGTTGACAGTGTTTGTGTTTGAGCTATTCTGTGTTGTTTCCTCTGACCTTTTTACTGGCTTGTGCTTTGCTTTGTTTAGACGTGTGTGTGTGTGTGTGTGTGTGTGTGTGTGTTGTACTTTGTGTCACACTGCTTGCTCTCTTAGGGTAAAAGCTGCTGCTTTTATGGGAGTGTTTTTCCATTTTGCTTTACGATTCATCTCACAGTTCTGTCCAAACTGCTGACCTCCACTGTCATCAGTGGGGAGTGTGTGTGTATGTGTGTGTGTGTATGTGTGTGTGTGTATGTGTGTGTGTGTGTGTGTGTGTGTGTGTGTATGTGTGTGTGTGTATGTGTATGTATGTGTGTGTGTGTGTGTGTATGTGTGTGTGTGTGTGTGTGTGTGTGTGTGTGTGCTGTGTGTATGAGAGAGAGAGAGAGCGGGAGAAAGAGACATACAAAGGTCATCACGCATAGCAGACACACTCCAATGGCTTTGTTAAACACACACACACACACACACACACACACACACACACACACAAACATAGAGTCCTTGAAGAGTTTTACAAAGTTTATATCTTTTCGTTTAACCTTCAGACCAAAGCTTTCTCTCACTTTCGCTCTCCGTCTCACACAACGCCTCTTGCGATATATTAATCACCGCTGGAGCACCTGTGATGTGCCACGACTTATTATGGGGTGGTGGGACATAAGCCAATATGAAATGAAAAGCAAAAGTGCGCATTTGCATATCCCAGCCTCATTTGCATATTGCATATCAGCATCGCAAAGGTCTGAATCGCAGTAAAGATTAGCGATATATTGTGCAGCTGTCCTGTTTATCCTACAGTTTTTGCTGCGTTAGCTGGATAAGATCTAGGAGATATATTATATGTAAATATATTTACGATACATATATTCCTGGCACCAAAAAAAATCAAACCAAAAAATTTGCAGTTTTGCAGAATCCTTTTCCACAGACATTAAATGATTTAGTGCTTTATCTAATGCTTGTATTTTGTATTATATTGGGGGCCATGCTTAAAAATATTCTTGTTTGCCGTAACCCGACCGATTCTGTCAATTTAGGACCGACTCAATTTTTTTTTTTTTGCTTTAAATCCGACCGACTTGCCGGTTGTAAATTTGTGTTAAGACCGACCTTTTTTTTTTTTTACTCTTCAAACAACTAATACAAAAGCAATAAAATAATAATGATATTTTAGTAAGTATTGTAAATCTATAAAGTGCCCAGGCTACGTGACGTCATCTATGTTTACACTATTGGTTACCGGATATCACACTACGGCCTGTGCGTTCGCGTCGTCTCATCCTCTCATTCACTGTCAGAGTCGACGTGTTCGCGCTCGGTAACGATGGCTGCGGCTGCAGTAAACAAAATGTTTGCGGTCCCCGTTCAACTTCATACGGGTTCGGGTGCCATAATACATCTAAAAAATTCATTAAAACAGCTTGACACCGCTTTAACTTCTGGAAAAACTGAAGGCACGGGTTGAAGACCCAGTCAGTGACGTCACAATATGCTAATTTGTTTAAAGTCATACCTACGTAATCACCGTCAACAAAATTGTACTTTTTTTTTTTCACTGTTACTGCAAACCAAAATATTTTTAAGGATGGCCTGGTTGTGGCGGAGGGAGGGGGAGGGGTGTGTGTGCAGGGTTGCACCGTATGATGGTGAATCTCTGTGCGTCTGCCGATGCAGGTTTCTCTCGGAGGTCCTGAAGCCGCTGGTGAAAACAGAATTCCAGCTGCTCTATATCTATCACCTGGTTGGTCCATTCCTACAGCGCTTCCAGCAGGAGAGGACACGCTGCATGCTCGAGGTTCGCATCCCTTCACTCTGTAAACCTGTTCCACTTACACGCTTTCTTGGTTTTCCCGTTAACGTCGATCGAGTTCGTGTCCGTAGCTTGTTTCTCTTACGGCGGCTTCCCAGCTTTCAGCTGTGTAAGCAAGCGTGAGCTACAGGGTCAGAATTCAGGCTACATCTTTCATTTCCTAGACTCTACACATTAAAGAATATTCATTAATATTAAACAGGAATTTGTTTTCCTCATTATAACCTTCACCCCCCCCCCATACACACGTGTTTTTTTTAATGTTTTGCGGTTTCTCCTCACAACCGTCATGAGCACACGTTTCTATTTATATACACAGCTTCTGCTCCAGTTCCCCAGACTTCAGCTGTGACACATTACTATACACACCATACACACCTGCCCCGGCTACACACTCGAGCTCGTGCACGTACACTCCGATCAGCGTCTCTTATATAACCTCACGCGTATCTCTGTACGTCCGCAGATTGGGGTAGCGTTCTATGAGATGCTGCAGGCTGTGGATCACCACAGCAAACACCTGGCCTATATGGACCCCATCTGTGACTTCCTGTACCACATCAAGTACATGTTCACAGGAGACAGTGTCAAAGACCAGGTATACACACAGATGTCCAATGTCAGTACCATCTCTCCATCTGTTCCACAGTGACCTTCATCATCCCTCTATCTGTTGCCAAGTAACCTTCATCATCCCTCTATCTGTTCCACAGTGACCTTCATCATCCCTCTATCTGTTCCCCACTGACCATCATCCCTCTATCTGTTGCCAAGTACCCTTCGTCCATCTCTCCATCTGTTCCACAGTGACCTTCATCATCCCTCTATCTGTTGCCAAGTACCCTTCGTCCATCTCTCCATCTGTTCCTCAGTGACCTTCATCATCCCTCTATCTGTTCCCCAGTGACCTTCATCATCCCTCTATCTGTTCCCCAGTAACCTTCATCATCCCTCTATCTGTTCCACAGTGACCTTCATCATCCCTCTATCTGTTCCCCACTGACCATCATCCCTCTATCTGTTACCAAGTACCCTTCGTCCATCTCTCCATCTGTTATCCAGTGACCTTCACCATCCCTCTATCTGTTCCCCAGTGACCTCCATCATCCCTCTATCTGTTCCCCAGTAACCTTCAACCATCCCTCTATCTGTTCCCCACTGACCATCATCCCTCTGTCTGTTCCCCAGTAACCTTCATCATCCCTCTATCTGTTGCCAAGTACCCTTCGTCCATCTCTCCATCTGTTCCCCAGTAACCTTCAACCATCCCTCTATCTGTTCCCCACTGATCTTCATCATCCCTCTATCTGTTCCCCAGTGACCTTCACCATCCCTCAATCTGTTCCACAGTAACCTTCATCATCCCTCTATCTGTTCCCCAGTGACCTCCATCATCCCTCTATCTGTTACCCTTCCTCTATCTATTCACCAATACCCTTATACCATTCTTCTGTTTCTTCTTCAGTAACATTTTACAGTCTTTCCTACCAATCCTTAGTTTCTTCCACATTTTTGTTCTGTATGTACTAAAACACATCCCCAGTGATCCCATCAGTTTTGACCATTGCTTCTAAACCTCATCAGATTTACATGCCACAGTCTAATAAGCCCAAGTTCTTCTCAAAACCCTCTTGTGAGGACTTCAAATGTCTAATGCTTTTAAAACTCTCACCTTTTCCTCAGGTGGAGAAGATCATCTGTACGTTGAGGCCAGCCATGAAGCTCCGCCTCCGTTTCATCACCCACATCAGCAAGATGGAGCCCGCCACAGCCGTCGTCACGGCGACATCCGCCTCTCAGCCCGTCACGGTGTCTTCTCCCACCCCTCAAACTGGAACCGGACCTTCTAGTATCCCTCTCTCTGTTTCCCAGTGATCCTCCATGCTGTAACGTTCTCCTGTAACCTTCTGCCATCGATTTAATATCCACCACAATGACCTTTTCCATCTCTGTTCAGTTCCGCTAACATCTCCAAGCTCACATGTTCACTCAGCCTTGTCCTAGTCAGAGGGTAAATAAACGGTCGATCCGAGAAAGGACTCGGCCGACTTCACGAGAACGATTCACTCTGTTTAGAAGCCAGATTGAATCCAAGCTCCTGGCAGAATACAAGTTTCTAATTCGCAAGCAAAACGGACACTTTCTCTTACTGAAGCTTGGCAAGAACTCGTACGATCCTTGTGGAATTCATGGAATCTTCGCCAGATTGTTTAGCGGTGTTTGATAATCTGTTCACTCTCTAGCTGTGAAGATGAGTTCATCAAAAGTCTAAAACGGTTGCTAATAACGATGATATCAGTCAGAACACATCATTTAGCTTAACGCTAACACGTCTGCTAACGTCTGGGTGAACTGTTCATCTTTAATTACGAATATATTAGAACGTAAACCTGAATAACGTTCTGTTAGCCATCTACGGACATTTCTAACGTTTCTTTTTGTTTGTGTACGTTTTTTGGTCATTTTTTTTTTTTTTTTTTAAATATAAAGCATTTTTGACATTTCTAAGCAGCTTGACTCATTTTCAGTCTTTCTTCTCGTATCTAAGAACACAATGTTTACCAGGAATAATGGAGCGCTCCAGAGTACATGCTGGTTCCACTTACAGGTAAATGGATGGGAACAGTGGATGCACATTGAGTCACTTACTGAATCACAACCAAATGATTCAGTGCCTAAGATTTTGGGGAGGCTTTTAATTCGCAGACAGCTGCAGGTTCAGCCGTGTGTGATTATGTGTATTGTATGACATGAAGTTATGGATGTAATTAATGAGGATATGAAGCTAGTGGGTGCAAATGTTGAGGATGCAGAAGATAGGGAGAGGTGGAGAGAGATGATTCGCTGTGGCGACCCCTGAAGGGAAAAGCGGGAGGGAGAAGAAGAAGAAGAAGATTGTATGACATGAGCTTCTGTCTACATACACTACACTAGCTATCCTTTACATTTACAATTCTATTCACTATACACTTTCTATTTTTCACCCTGTTGAGGAATTGAAAGGGTTTTGTTGGTTCATCTACACGGGGGTGGGGGGTATCGGCCTCAGCTGCCAGATCAATGCTGGTTTTGAATTTGACCTGTTTTCCAGTTCGATCCACATTCACTCACTCATTCATCTTCTACCTCTTATCCGAACTACCTCGGGTCACGGGGAGCCTGTGCCTATCTCAGGCGTCATCGGGCATCAAGGCAGGATACACCCTGGATCCAGTGCCAACCCATCACAGGGCACACACACACACACTCTCATTCACTCACACACACACACACACTACGGACAATTTTCCAGAGATGCCAATCAACCTACCATGCATTTCTTTGGACCGGGGGAGGAAACCGGAGTACCCGGAGGAAACCCCCGAGGAACGGGGAGAACATGCAAACTCCCATGCAAACATGCAAATTTCCATCCTTTGGGGAATCCAAAAATCTCACTCCAACTCCCTCTAGTCAAATCCAACGAGACTCTCCTGGTATAAACACCAACCCTAGATTCAACCATCCTCAAGGAATTTGTTGGTAATTTCAAGCAAAGCACAGTTCCAGAGCACCAGGACTGCAGCAATATGGCTGCTTACAGTAGTGTTTTTTTTTTCCCCAGAACATATGAGGAGAGAGGAACCTCAGCAGGAACCGTTTCTGTGCTGCCTCGGTGGTTTGTAAATGCGTCCTCTCTGTGTATGACAGCCTTTGCTTTTATACCTCAACATTACATCAGCTCTCATAAAGCCTTTAAACGTCTTGTGAAAGTGAAAAGAACCCAGCAGAGTGTTTACACATGTCAGGTTGGTGCACATGTTCAGTGAAAGAACACACACACACACACACACACACACACACACACACACACAGATCAGCCCTTTGGTTAAAACCCCAAGCCCTGTCTCTCATATCCACTCTATAAAATGTTCATGTTAAATGAGCAAATCAAAGGCAAAAGGCTTGAGCAGTGAAGGTGTGTTGTGAAGATTCTCTCTGGAGTCTGGAGGTGACCGCTGTGAGAGAGCCGCAGGCTGCCAATCCTCTGATGGCCTTCACTTTACTGTGCAGTTCCCAGTAAAAGCCACACTGACATTTCTCTCTGACCCGAGAGCCTGAACGAGGGATGATTAACTCACAACCTCATCGTCTCAGGCTCGACCGTGTTCCCGAGCACGCTCGAGTACGACCTGCAGTCTGACAGGTTTGCCTCGAGGAACATGCAGATAAAGGCAGGAGTGCACTACTGAGTCATCAGAAGTCAGTCAAGGCTTTTTTTCTCTACCAGACGTAAGGGAAATGGTGCCCACTGAGTTTCCTTTCATCGTCGTTCACAAATTAACGCTAGGTTTGGTCCAGATACAGAACAAATCAGCCACATGGGGATCGGAGGTGAATGAATCTGAATCAGATCGAATCTGATTCAGTCTAATTAAATACTGAGTCATGGACTCGAGTCGTATCGTGTCAGAAGGAAGCGTAAGTTTTACACAGCAATAAAAAAACTAATAACAGCGTGAGCAGGAATAAAAACATGTAGGATGGATGAAGGATAATTCATTGTTTTATATATATATATATTCATTAAATCTGAATAGGAGGAATAAAGTAAAAAAGGAAAGATCTGGTTTAGGCCACGCCCACTCGCAGTAAACAGACAGAGATCGAGATGTAATGTTAACAGGCACGCAGAACGTCGAGCATCAACACACTGACTCGTGATGGCTCGTGTTCACGGCCTGTCTGCTGATTATAATTCACTCGCTCACGGCTCATGTACCGAGTGTTCTGTCAATCAAACATGTCTTCGTCTCTGAAGACCGAGTGCATGTCTGGTCTCTGATCACGACTAAACGCCACATGCTCCAGTTCTGATATTCGCTTCAGTCGCTGCCTAAAAGTGTCTCGGCTCTCACGGGGAATCTGCTGAGGAAACATCTGCTACTCCAGCACTACATTTACTCCTCATCTCTTTCCTCAGAGCCTGATTTAGTTTTTATCCTGTTAGTGAGCAACCTGTAACACTCTGTATTACATTAGCCCCGCCCCTTTTAACTTTTAATCAAACCCAATCACCTTTTAAGGCTAAGATAAAGACGTTTCTGCTTTATATCTCTTTACATGTATGTAGCTAGTAACCTGGTCTCATATTGGAGGAAGTAACTGTTCCAAGATGGCCGCCAAGTGGACGGACGATTCTAGAAGGACCCCGTTTACGTTACGTGACGTTACGCTTTCGCTTGTGCGGTCGATTAACGCCGATCTCCAACTGCAGCAAAGTTTTTCCGTGTTGTGTAAAAATGTTGAAAGTCGAACAGTAGTGAAATCTCACAGCTAGCGTGATGTGAAAATCATCAAACACATTAGACCTGAACCTGCAGTCTTAGAAGCTCCAGAGTGCATTGAAGTGGAGGAATTTTCATAGGAGTGTTTGGTTGATTGACAGGATAATGAATGCTTAACGGTTCAAGAGGAATTCCCCTGCACGCAGAAATCTCCAGATCTCATCTGTGATGGGTTATTATCCTCCTGCTGTGTGTGTGTGGTGTGTGTATGTGTGTGTGCGGTATGTGTGTGTGTGTGTGGGGGGGGGTGTTATCCTTCTTATCAGAAAATAATTTGCTGCTTCTTTCTTTCAACACACCCAATTCCAAAACCCTATATGTTACCATGGTTACACAACTGCCCACCAGTCCGATGGCTTAAGGAGGGGATTTTTCCTCGTGTGTGTTTATAGACCTGTTTTTGTACCATTTATGAGGACCGAACGTCCCCACGAGCACACCGTTGACCTCGTGGGGACTTTTGACTGTAGTTATTTATATATTTCTCCTAAGATAAACAGGAGATTTTCCTCATCCTGCCTTCATCCCTCTTCAGATAGCTGTGTGTAATCTCAGGCAATAATCTGAGTGTTTGCAGAAGGGCTGCGTTCGGACTCGGCTCTCCGACCGGCGGATGTTTACACTTTCGATCGCAGTGCTGTTTATCTTAAAGGAAGCCTTCAGCAAATCTTTAACTACACTTTATTACGATAAACGTCAGTCAGCCGAGATGAGATCCACGTATATGTAACTGACAGAAATCCGTCTGATGCTAAAACCGTACATACAGCTTTATATTAGCGTGCTCGCTTGACTACGTTTTGGTTTCTATAGCAACTGCTTACTCACAGCGGCGTGAACAGCACAGGTCGAGTTCTTAAATAAACCCTGACCCAGTCCACCAGACTTCTGTGTTGTGGTGTGACTTGTGTCTGTGAGTCTGATCTAAAGTGAGTCAGGACTTTCAGCGTAAGACGTGTGTTTGACTCTGAAGTGTTCTTACACTGAATTTTAGTGTTGAAGAGAAATCTGAGTCGCTTTTTAGACGAACAAACACTCGGAGCATCTCAGAGAGCAGAAAAGCAGGTTTGAGATCAACATTTATTCTGAACACACAAACATCTGTGTGGAGAAAAACCTTCTGTACTTTCCTATAAATATATCACCTCTAGTATTGTAGAGAAAAACAGAAATCCTGATGAAATCGTTAAAGTCCTGAGTTTCTACTTTCACATGAGCTTCATATTAACACCACTGTGGAGCGAGACGTGAGGAAGACGTTCAGCAGTGTCCAGTTCATCAGCGTCTGTCTGCTCCACATGTACAGTGTGGCTCTTTACACTGATTAGTATGATGATGATGATGATGATGATGATGAGACCCAGATTACTCACTGAGATTACTCAGATCGTCTCATAGACGGAAGAGAGAAGCTGAGCTCAAGTCTTCATCGTGTTGTGATGCTAGCTCGTTCGTTTAAGAAGCGCTAATTCAGCTAGCTGATTAGATCGTGGTTAATGCTAAGGCACATGATGAATGTTCCTGAGACATTTTGGTTTCTCCTCCTAGCGAATGTGATCATTTATTCATTAATTTTCTACCGCTTATCCGTACTACCTCGGGTCACGGGGAGCCTGTGCCTATCTCAGGCGTCATCGGGCATCAAGGCAGGATACACCCTGGACGGAGTGCCAACCCATCACAGGGCACACACACTCATTCACTCACGCAATCACACACTATGGATAATTAGATGCCAATCAACCTACCATGCATTTCTTTGGACCGGGGGAGGAAACCGGAGTACCCGGAGGAAACCACCGAGGCACGGGGAGAACATGCAAACTCCACACACACACAAGGCGGAGGTGGGAATCGAACCCCCGACCCTGGAGGTGTGAGGCGAACGTGCTAACCACTAAGCCACCGTGACCCCCGTGATCATTTATAAAAGAACTCAAATTAAACAGAACAGAAGACTGTGAGAGAACAAGCTAAATATTGAACATTACAAGTTCCTGCGTGGGGGCTAATTCAGCTAGCTGCTAGTGATAAATAGCGTTACAGGCTTTGGGCAGTTCAGATTGGATGTGTTTTAGTGAAATCTCCTGCGTTTCCTGTCCTGCAGTCCTGCAGCTCTCTACACACTCCCTCTCTGCTCAGCTCTTCTAGCAGTTTCAGCTGACGGTTCACTTTTTTGTTTTGACTCGAGTTTAAAAATAATTTCCTTCTGATTCTGTATTTTTCAGTGTCTTGATCTTCTGGTTGCGGAGGATTTGTTTGGTTTGATTTGGTTTTGTTTTTGTCTGTGTGATTAATTTGGGTTTCATTCGCACTCAGTGTAGAAATAATTCATCTTCACTTTGCCTTTGATTTTAGATTTTTTTTGAAAACCAGCAAAGAAGGAAAAAGCTTTAGAAGGAAAAGCTCTCTTTCTCTCTCTGTCTCTTTCTCTCTCTCTCTCTCTCTCTCTCTCTCTCTCTCTCTCTCTCTGTCTCTTTCTCTCTCTGTCTCTTTCTCTCTCTGTCTCTTTCTCTCTCTGTCTCTTTCTCTCTCTCTCTCTGTCTCTCTCTCTGTCTCTTTCTCTCTCTCTCTCTCTCTGTCTCTTTCTCTCTCTCTCTCTGTCTCTCTCTTTCTCTCTTTGTCGCTCTCTCTCCCTCTCCCTCTCTCTCTCTCTCTCTCTCTCTCTCTCTCTGTCTCTCTCTCTGTCTATCTATCTCTCTCTCTCTCTCTGTCTCTCTGTCTCTTTCTCTCTCTCTCTCTGTCTCTCTCTTTCTCTCTTTGTCGCTCTCTCTCCCTCTCCCTCTCTCTCTCTCTGTCTCTCTCTCTCTCTCTCTCTCTCACTCTCTCTCTCTCTCTCTCTCTCCCTGTCTCTGTCACTATCCATCACTTCAGTCTGATTGAAAAAAAAAAGCCCCACTTTCTAACACTGCTCCATTTTTCCATCCTGACCGGGTCTCCATGGCAACACGGAGCATCA
>NC_083471.1:1566529-1584029 GCF_030014155.1 Tachysurus vachellii | reverse complement strand
AACAGATGTTCTGGCTCCGGTCGGTGATGTGAAGCCATCAGTAAACCGGTTTAAACTGGTTCCTAATGGGTTCATTGTGGATCTGATGTTCTGTAATGGCATTTTAATGGCTGTTGATGGCTAGTATGATTTTGGTGGCGTCTGTACCTCTATCTCGTTACCTTCTGATTAGAATCATCTGCAGGTGAAGTTTCTACAGGACGTTTCATATCCACCAGAAATTCTCAAATGGAATCTTTTAAAGTTCGTTAACTTTACGTGATATTGGGGGACACGGTGGCTTAGTGGTTAGCACGTTCTTCTCACACCTCCAGGGTTGGGGGTTCGATTCCCGCCTCCACCTTGTGTGTGTGGAGTTTGCATGTTCTCCCCGTGTCTCGGGGGTTTCCTCCGGGTACTCCGGTTTCCTCCCCCGGTCCAAAGAAATGCATGGTAGGTTGATTGGCATCTAATTATCCATAGTGTGTGATTGTGTGAGTGAATGAGAGTGTGTGTGTGTGTGTGTGTGTGTGTGTGTGTGCCCTGTGATGGGTTGGCACTCCGTCCAGTGTGTATCCTGCCTTGATGCCCGATGACGCCTGAGATAGGCACAGGCTCCCCGTGACCCGAGGTAGTTCGGATAAGCGGTAGAAGATGAGTGAGTGAATGAATGAACTTTACGTGATGGACACCTTCAGAGACATTCTGTCAGCAGGGCGAGCTGATGCTGATGTCTAGGTGTTTCTCTGATTTAATGAGGATTAAGCTTTAAGTTGACTCACCGGTTTTTATTGCCATGGAAACGAGTATTATGGGATGGTGCAATAAACATAAACTGGCTAGCAAAAATGCTATCAGAATAACAAACAACTTTGATGAAGTTCATTTTGCTGGCTGTAGAGCTACTGATGAGGTGTGTGTGTGTGTGTGTGTGTGTGTGTGTGTGTGTGTGAAAGCCTCTTTGTTAGCAGCCTGCTCACACAGCAGGGCAGAACACAAAACACTTGGCTGTCTGCCTTTAAGGGAAAAGATGAGGGATGAGACAGTTTTGTTTGTGTGTGTGTGTGACAGAGATGAGACACCCAGAGATCAGACGTGATGCTGTGATTGAAACACCATGGCTTCGTCACACACACAAGGCTAATGGGCTCTGACCGAAGGCTCCAGACAAACGGCTGTCAGAGAGGAAGCTGTGTGTCGAGGCAGAGTATAAACAGCATTAATTCAGACGATGACGCTGTCTATAAAGGTCAAAAACACACAGAGCAAAACACACGTAGAGATTCGATCACATAACGATCCCCTTTTCAGCTCGTCAGCGTGCCACCGTTCCCCTTACGCTTCAGTGGGGTAATTTAGCAGCCTTTTGTTTCTAAGTTCTACATTTAATATGCACAGGATTTCACTCTGAAGGAGTCTCCAGTATCAGCACTTTGTAACAGTCAGATGTAAAGCTGTAACATTCCACAACATTAAATAAAACTACAGACGGATAAAGAAGAGGAGTTTGTGTTTGTGTTAGTCCACGATGCCGCAGGCTAAAACCGCCACGAGGGCCGTAAGGAATTGATCTGAATCCACGTGTATTGTACACCGCGGTCATGAGACAGCCTTCTCATCCTTCTACACTCGGTGTAACGGTTCTGTGTAAACGAGGGTTAGCGCTGCCCTGTTAGACTATTTAACGAGCAGCTGCTCAGCGCAGGAACCCGAGTCACGTCTGAAAACTGTCTGGTCCGCGTTAACGTAAACGTCTGTGCGGTAAAACAGACAATCTAAAGCTGTGTGGATACAGCGGGACTGTGGGAGTGTGTTTTTCTCTTGGGGTAATTAGGGGGTAATGATGGCATACAGCAATCACTTGCTGCTATTTCACGCTGTGTGAATCCAGTTATTGGATTTGCCTCAGGACATTTATAGAAACAACGGTGTGTGTGTGTGTTTGTGTGTATGACAGAGTGGGGAACGTGTTCCATTCTAGGACCTGGAGTAGTGTAGTGTAGTGTTGTGTTGTGCAGTGTTGTGTTGTGTACATTACCCACAGCAGATCGGTTTGAGACACGCCTCCTCAGACGTGACCCAGACTTCACACGTGCTCCAGTCCTCCAGGCTTGAACTGAAGGTATGGACTCTGCTCTAATCCACACAGAGAACCTTGACCTCTGGTGTTTTATACGTGTTGTGATAGAGATATAAACGTCGTCCCCCTGATAGGTTCCTCTAACAACTCCACAGTCTTTTATTACTTTATTACCTCAGAGCAGTGTGTGAACACCATCAAGGTTAAACACCACTGTCCTTCTGCTGGGAGCTGCTGCTCATGGCTACTGCTGGAAATGTGTCCGGAGGGTGAGGGAATGTGTGTGCGCCAAGTATACAACACAACACAACACAACACAACAGGATAGAAAAGACCAAAATCATCTTTATTAACACTCCTATGAGTGAGTGAGTGAGAGAGTGAGTGAGTGAGTGAGTCAGTGAGTGAGTGAGTGAGTGTGAGTGAGTCAGTGAGTGACTCAGTGAGTGAGAGAGCAAGAGTGAGAATGAGAGAGTGAGCGAGTGAGTGAGTGAGTGAGTGAGAGAGTAAGTGAGAGAGTGAATGAGAGAGTGAATGAGAGAGTGAGTCAGTGAGTGACTCAGTGAGTGAGAGAGCAAGAGTGAGAATGAGTGAGTGAGTGAGTGAGTGAGTGAGTGAGTGAGTGAGTGAGTGAGTGAGTGAGTGAGTGAGTGAGAGAGTGAGTTAGTGAGAGAGCAAGTGAGAATGAGAGAGTGAGAAGTGGAATTACATTATTAATGGAATTACAATAAAATAATGTACTTTAATGTGAGATTTAAAAATGAAGTGATCAGTAAAGTGGTGAGTGAAGGAAGCGGCAGCACAGCGACGTCTCGGGTTCAGTTCAGTTTTTAATGGATAACGAACAGAAAGCACAGCAGAGTGTAAACACAATTAGAATTAAATCATTCATTAAGGGTCTGTTGAGACATGTGCAGCATTTATTATTAACAAAAAAACAATCACGTGTTAAATAAATGAAATAAACATGTTTTGTGATTAAGGCCACTGTGGAAGTGGGAAAGAAGAAGAAAAAAAGTCTCCAGATCAAATTCATTCACTTTTTTTGTCCTGGAGGAAAAAAAATGAAAATATATGTAGAGGTTTTTTCCTCGAGTGAATCAGCGTTAATAATAATAATAATAATAATAATAATAATAATAATAATAAAAATTAATTTCAATTAAAATTCCTCCAGAATTTAATGCTCTAAATGTCTTTAGTCTAAAGGTTTAGTTTGATAATGAGGGATTGTGTGTGTGTGTGTGTGTGAGAGAGTGTTTAGTTTGCTGGTGGTTGTTGTGTGTGTTGTGTATCTTGTGGTTGTTGTGTGTGTTGTGTATCTTGTGTGTGTTGTGTGAGTGTCCCACTCAGTTCTCGTGTGATTCGTGCTCGTACGTCTTCTCGTCCTAACAGCGTCTTAAATTCTTTCACTCTCCTGTAAACACTCTCTGTGTCCGAGTCCAGTTTCCACCTGACCCACTGCGTGTCACACACACGGCCTAAAGGGTTCACAGACATATAAACACGGCTCGTTATGTTTGGGTGGATGAAAGAAACACACACACACACACACAGAGCCATGAGAGCTCGTACTGTCACACAGGAGCATCGTTACTAAACACACGCCCAGTTCCTGTCCAGGTCCAGTAGTGCAGTTCGATATGGCTGTGGTCTCTCATCAGACCAGAACAAAAAAAATTATTCTGTGTGCAAAAAACCTGCATAGAAAATTCAGCCAATCCGGTTTGTCTACGCGTGATCGCTCGTCCCCGTCGTTCTTACGCACAAAGCCGTCGCCCCTGGAGCAGGGGAGGAGGTGTGGAGGAAGAAGGTGTGACACAGGCCTCCACCCAGGCAGGTGAGGATATGAGGTCAGAGGTCGCCCTGTCATTTGAAGGTGGTTTTGGGCGGAGCCTCATCTTTGGGGGCGGAGCCGTTCTGCTGTGTTTCCTCCATATACTGCTGCACGGCGCGGGACACGGCGTCCTCCACCAGCCTCTTACTCAGACTCATCAGCTCATCATCATCAAGTTCAGGGCCGCGTTTACCACCTACCCACACACACACACACACACACACAAAACCTTCAATGTTTATCGCACACACAGGCAGAAGTAATGCTCGGGGTCCAAGCACCAGGGGACGTGGTACATAATCAACACTGTGTTTCTCTCTCGTGACTCGTAATAAAAATATTTTATAACATTTTATCTAATCTCTTTTAGTCAAGCAGCAATAATCTGATATCATGTACAAAACAATCAGCAGGTCAGTTCTGTGAATGAGAGTTCGTCTGGTTCAGTAGCTCGCTGGAAGTCGAGTGGGGTTGGAAATCGCTGCATTCTTAACATCCAAAAATACTCGAAATAAATAAAATAGTTTGTGGGTTTGGTCAATTCTGATGTACTTTTAGTGAATAAATGTGTAATAAACTTTGGTTATTTGAACAAGAACATTTTTATTAATAAGTTACTAATAACTAATTTACCACTAAGTTTATCTGCAGCTCTGGTCCATGTGTGGAGATGTAACCTGGACTATGAAGCTTGGACTGGATTTTCTGTAACAGGATGTTCTCAAGGTCAAGAAAGAGGAACTTCAGGAGGTGTGTGTGTTTATGGGTGTCTATGTGTGTGTGTGTGTGTTTATGGGTATCTATGTGTGTGTTTATGGGTGTCTATGTGTGTGTGTGTTTATGGGTATCTATGTGTGTGTGTTTATGGGTGTCTATGTGTGTGTGTTTATGGGTGTCTATGTGTGTGTGTTTATGGGTATCTGTGTGTGTGTGTTTATGGGTGTCTATGTGTGTGTGTGTGTGTGTGTGTTTATGGGTGTCTCAGTTTCTCTCAATCTGTCTGTGTGTGCGTGCGCATATGTGTCTAAGTATGTGTGTGTGTCTCTCAATGTCTAAGTGTGTGTGCCCGCTTGTGTGTCTGTGTATCTCAGTGTGTCTAAGTGTGTGTGTGTGTCTCTCTCAATGTCTAAGTGTGTGTGCCCGCTTGTGTGTCTGTGTATCCCAGTGTGTCTAAGTGTGTGTGTGTGTGTGTGTGTGTCTCTCAATGTCTAAGTGTGTGTGCCCTCTTGTGTGTCTGTGTATCCCAGTGTGTCTAAGTGTGTGTGTGTGTCTCTCAATGTCTAAGTGTGTGTGCCCGCTTGTGTGTCTGTGTATCCCAGTGTGTCTAAGTGAGTGTGTGTATATGAGTGTTTAGAGAAAGAGAGAGCTTTAGCAGAGACACATACTTGTCTGTGAGGTGCGTCGTGCGCTCTGCAAAAGATCTGCAAGACAAACAGAACCTGTTTAACATCTGAGACTGAAGTCAACACCATCCTGAGCCCAGGTTCTCACCTCGGATCACATCACCTCCATCATCTCATCACCTCCATCAGTTCTCAATCACAGCCCTGAATCACAGCCAGGCTTCAGAGTAAAGTTTATTAAAAGCTCAGACCTGAAGACTATTTTGTTTACGCAACTCGTAATAAAGTCTAAAGTTCTTCAGCATTAACAGCTCCCTGAGTCGAGGAGCTACAGCACACGTCTGTGATCCTGAAAAAGTCTAAAGTTCACTACGTGCTTGTTTGTGGCCTTCAGGGCCAGTTAGTTCTGCTCATAAACCACGAGAAACACCACGAGTGCTGAAAGTTAGACTGAAAGAAACATTTGTAAAAGGTTTTGTTGTGATTTCAGGATTTTGGTTCTGTTCCTGTATTAAACACACAGAACGGTTTGTGTCACACACCAGTGGGTCTTGGTTTATGTTCCGCACTGCACAACTTTACTGTCACTGTAGCGCTAATGCTAAACTAACCTGGGAGGGGCCTATAATAAGCCCCGCCTTTATCGTATATAATAATAAGGGAATCATTAATGGTTTCCCGTGAGTGTGTCTGTGACCTTTAGTAAACTTTATTCTGAGCCTGAACACAGAACTTATTCCACCTTATGATGATTTCAGTCTCATCATGCAGGAGAATATTCTGATTTTTTTTCACTCAGGTTGATTAGAAATCATTTGCAACCTGACGCACTTCTGATTATGAAGCGTGCAACGGAACAAAAACTCCAAATTAGAAAAAAAAGAACACACAGACACACACACAGACAAACACACAGACAAACACACACACACAGACACACACACAGACACACACACAGACAGACACACAGACAAACACACACACACAGACACACACACAGACACAGACAGACACACACACAGACACACACAGACAGACAGACACACACACAAACACACACACATACACACACAGACACACACACAGACACACACACACACAGACACACACACAGGCACACAAACAAGCACACACACACACAGACACACAGACACACACAGACACACACACAGACACACACACATACACACAAACAGGCACACACACACACATACACACACACACACAGACACACACACAGACACACACACACATACACACACAGACATACACACACACAGACACACACACATGTCCTTCAGCTTCTCCCACCGCTGTTGTTGTTTTACAGGTAGCAGTTAGATGACACAACATGTGTGCTGTAAACACAGACCAATCAAACCGTCTCTATCACTCTGACTAATCCCTGACAGCTCACTGAGGTTAGTGAGAATATGCTGAATCTGAGTCATCAGACGCCACCGGTTTTACACTTCACACCAGTGCTGCAGTGACATTTCTAACGAGCCGGTTCTCCTCAGTTCTCCTCAGTTCTCCTGAGTGCTAAAGATGTGGTGATGAAGAAAAGGCCAATGGACATTAAAGCTCTGTCGTTACTGTAACTGATGATCTGCTTTACTTTAATTTTCCTCTCAAACTCGTTGCAGGGAGCAGAACAAATTTCAGCCTTTATTTATACAATCGTAGAGTTTCACTGATTTATGTCAATACTCTATTTCTCATAAAAAAAATAAAATTCTTTTTGACCTTAAATTGATTTATTTTCAGCAAACCTTAAGTGTAACTGCATAAATTAGTGATAAAAAAATGTTTTTTATTTATTTATCTATCACAATGTTTAGCTGGTGTTTTAGCAAAGGTGAAGAGAGAAATATAATAATTGTAAAAATGAACTGAAAGGACGAATTAAATATAAAAATAAATAAATAAATCGACACACGTTTCTTGTCTGTTCTGCAGATCGTAGAGAAGCCACCGCTTTAAACCTTTGTGTGTTTGTTGTAGCTGTTTAAATATTAAAGCTTCTGTGTTCAGTGTGAAGTTCAGTTCATTATCACTGTATAATTCTTTGTAACGTTCTCAGAAACTCGCACTAACATTGAAAAGGTACAACACTCACCGCCTTAAAGCTGCTCGTCTCCAGGGAGAAAAAAAGGCAGTATTTTCTTTCTCTAAGAGCCGCCGCTTGCCAATTATGTGAGTGGAGCTTCAGTGAACTCTCTAGCAGCTTTAACTGGCAGGAAAACAACTGTTGTGACTAAAACGTTTAAACATTCTGAGGGAGGCGAGTGAAATACAGCTGGGCTAAAGGAACTCTAGCAGATATATGTGAGTTAGGTGTAGTGAGGTAAAGTGAGGTTTGGTGAGGTATAGTGAGGTTTGGTGAGGTATTGTGAGGTTTGGTGAGGTGTGGTAAGGTGTAGTGAGGTATTGTGAGGTATAGTGAGGTGTGGTGAGGTAGTGTGAGGTTTGGTGAGGTATTGTGAGGTTTGGTGAGATGTGGTGAGGTCTGGTGAGGTATTGTGAGGTTTGGTGAGGTGTAGTGAGGTTTGGTGAGGTATTGTGAGGTATAGTGAGGTTTGGTGAGGTATTGTGAGGTTTGTTGAGGTGTGGTGAGGTGTAGTGAGGTAAAGTGAGGTATTGTGAGGTATAGTGAGGTTTGGTGAGGTATTGTGAGGTTTGGTGAGGTATTGTAAGATTTGGTGAGGTGTAGTGAGGTTTGGTGAGGTATTGTGAGGTTTGGTGAGGTGTAGTGAGGTGTGGTGAGGTAGTGTGAGGTTTGGTGAGGTATTGTGAGGTATGGTGAGATGTGGTGAGGTTTGGTGAGGTATTGTGAGGTTTGGTGAGGTGTAGTGAGGTTTGGTGAGGTATTGTGAGGTTTGGTGAGATGTGGTGAGGTCTGGTGAGGTATTGTGAGGTTTGGTGAGGTGTAGTGAGGTTTGGTGAGGTATTGTGAGGTATAGTGAGGTTTGGTGAGGTTTGTTGAGGTGTGGTGAGGTGTAGTGAGGTATTGTGAGGTATAGTGAGGTTTGGTGAGGTATTGTGAGGTTTGGTGAGGTATTGTAAGATTTGGTGAGGTGTAGTGAGGTGTGGTGAGGTAGTGTGAGGTTTGGTGAGGTATTGTGAGGTTTGGTGAGGTGTAGTGAGGTTTGGTGAGGTTTGGTGAGGTCTGGTGAGGTATTGTGAGGTTTGGTGAGGTGTAGTGAGGTTTGGTGGGGTATTGTGAGGTTTGGTGAGGTGTAGTGAGGTTTGGTGAGGTTTAGTGAGGTGCAGTGTATAAATAATGATTCATTAGAAATATCAGAACAGCTGGATCTAGAATTCACATCTTCACTGCATCCTAAATATATATTGGAGGTTAAATGTTCTAGCAGCTTACGCTGTAACTCAAATGTAATGAAATATAATTCATCACTTTGGACTCATAGCTGTGAGTCAGTTCTCTGTCCACCAGATGCAGTAGCTGGTCCTTTAAAGGCAAGGCAAGGCGAGGCAGGTTTATTTATACAGCGGATTTCATACACAAAGGTGATTCAAAGTGCTTTATATAAATACAGGCAAAGTGGTTTGATTCAATTTTGAAACAAGCAGCGTTACGTGAGTCTTTTCCAGCACCCTGAGTGGGGAGACTGGAACAGAAACAGTTTAAAAGAATAAATAGGAAATTAAAAAAATATATATAAACATAATGGGAAAAATAACATCTTGATAAAGGGACGAAGTGGGAATAAATGAGCATCAAATACTGAGTCAGGGCTGTGAGTTCAGTCTCCTGAACGTCAGGACTGGAGCTCAAATATCTGAGAAGTGAGATCTGTAACTCAATCAATCCAGGAGTCAGAGGTTTAACTCTAATATTCAGCTGATAGGAATAAAGGATAATGTGCTGGAGGTTAAATAGTAAGCAATAACCAGCAATAAGTTAGATATTCAAGCAGTTCAACATGTATTCAAACAGTTGGAACTGAAATAATTCAGTATTCAGGACTACAACTCAAATAAATCAGATCATTTAACAGCTTTAACATTAAACCTAATAATTCAGCCGTCAGAACTGCAAATCGAAAATTTAGTAGTCAGGATTGTAAATCTAATAATTTAGTAGTCAGAACTTTAAATCTAATAATTTAGTAGTCAGGACTGTAAGTAAGATAATTCAGCAGTCAGAACTGTAAATCTAATAATTCAGTAGTCACATCAACAGTATCAGAGGTTTAACTCTAACAGCCAGTTGCAATAATGTTCACATTTTGCTGGTGAACTGTAACCAAAACTCAGCTGAGGCTGTAGCATAAATGTTTCAACAAACTTCTCTATAATTCAAATGTCAGCATGAAGAATGACTGTGAAAGCAACAAAGAAGAAGAACGACACAAATCTTATCACGTCTTCTACAGTACACAGTAATAACGCTCCGAATCACTGCCGCTAATTAGACATTTAATAGACATTTATGTTAATGATTATTATCATTGTATCTGTGTGTGTGTGTGTGTGTGTGTGTGTGTGTGTGTGTGTGTGTGTGTGTGTGTGCTTCCTGAAAAGCTCTCCAGCCTCATTAAGAAAGATCCTGTTTACTTCTAACGTATGGCTCCAGAGGGCAGCTGAGTTGAAGTAAATAAAGGAGGTGAACTCAGTGCTGTTGTTGTAGGAGTTCAGGACGAGGAAGGAGCAGCAACACAGCAGTGTGAGAATATTTATTAGCAGTGTATATTAGTGGTATGATAAAAATGGCTTGCCCTGTGATTCACTTTAGCATCTTCTACAGACCTTCTTTTCTAATTCCAGATAAAACCATGGGCTAATTTCACCAGACATGATTTAAATTTGGTTTACTTTTTAAGTGAAATGCCAATGATGATGAATCACTGAGAATCGTGATGAGTCTTATACTAAACGACGGTTCAGTCTAGATGTACACGATGTCTCTGTCAGCCTGGACGTAGCCGATCAGCCCGGATTCACTGGTGTGTTCTTAAAGATCTAACATTAGGATAAAGAAATGTGTCTAACATATGACTGAGTGTTAGATCTGAACCTCAGACTGGAGCAGAGAGCTGAAGTTTGTCCTTTAATGTGTGGTGATAAACCAGTGGAGAACCTTAGAGGTTACAGACAGATAGAAATAGAATAAATATTCTTTAAATGTGTGTGTGTGCATGTATGTGCGTGTGATTGTGCATGTGTGTGCGCGCGTGTGTGTGTCAGCTTGTGTGCGCGTCAGCGTGAGCGCGTGTGTGTGTGTGTGTGCGCGTGTTCATGTGTGTGTGTAAAAGGCCACAATGTTTAAATCTCAGCTGGATGTTGTAGTTGCACACCGACCCTACTGAACTCAGTTACACACACACACACACACATACACAAACACATGCACGCACACACACATTAGGCATCCCCTAGAGTCTGTGATCTCAATGCTGACATGTTTCTCTCTCTCTCTCTCTCTCTCTCTCTCTCTCTCTCTCTCTTACACACACACACACATAGTTACACCCTGTCTCCTCTCTTTCCCTCGCTCATTTTTCTCTCTTCTGTTTCTTTCCAAATTCCCCTTTCTCTTTTCTCTCTCTGTGTCCATCCATCACCCTCTTTCCTGCTGCTTTTCTCTCCTTAGCTCTCAGTCATTCCTGCTTTCCTGTTTTTCTGTTTCTCGCTTCTCCCTCTACTGAAAGTAGGCCAAACAGTGCACAGACACACACACACACACACACACACACGCACACACACATGCACACATGCACACATGCACACTCCCTCAAGCCATGGAGCATTGGGATGTAACACTGCTCTGTAAAATCCGCTTTAACACATACACACACACACAGAGAGAGAGAGAGAGAGGCAGAGAGAGAGAGAGTGAGAGAGAGAGGCAGAGAGCGAGAGAGAGAGAGAGGCAGAGAGCGAGAGAGAGAGAGAGAGAGGCAGAGAGAGAGTGAGAGAGAGAGAGTGAGAGAGAGAGTGAGAGAGAGAGAGAAAGAGGCAGAGAGAGAGAGAGAGAGAGAGAGAGAGAGAGAGAGAGTGAGAGAGAGAGTGAGAGAGAGAGAGAGAGAGAGAGTGAGAGAGAGAGAGGCAGAGAGCGAGAGAGAGAGAGAGAGAGAGGCAGAGAGAGAGTGAGAGAGAGAGAGAGAGAGAGAAAGAGTGAGAGGCAGAGAGAGAAGAAGCCAAGGCTTTTATTAGGCTGGAATAAAAAGAGCACAGTAACAGACTCAGAATAAGAGAAAAGCATACACACACTCAGAGAGGCACCAAACACAGACACACACACACACACACACACACACACACACACACACACACTCTTCTATCTCACCATAAAAATAGGCAGTTGTTTCTCTGCACTCAGAACTAGAGTCAAAGGGCAGATAAACTCTGTCACTGTAATAAAGGTATTGAAGACATTTTACTTTCCTCACTCAAGTCTTTCCTGTCAGTTTTCTCGACTCCATACGACAATCTACCCTTACGAATTCTGAAAAACGACCTGGATGAGGACAGATGTTATTCTCTCCGTCCTGTTCCTGTCTCTGGAATCGTGTCTAGGTTAAAGATGTGATGGAGTTCTGGAAGGGATGTGTGGAGTGTGTGTATAATGTACCTGTGTGGAGTGTGTGTATAATGTACCTGTGTGGAGTGTGTGTATAATGTACCTGTGTGGAGTGTGTGTATAATATACCTGTGTGGAGTGTGGAGTGTGTGTATAATGTACCTGTGTGGAGTGTGTGTATAATGTACCTGTGTGGAGTGTGTGTATAATGTACCTGTGTGGAGTGTGTGTATAATGTACCTGTGTGGAGTGTGTGTATAATGTACCTGTGTGGAGTGTGTGTATAATGTACCTGTGTGGAGTGTGTGTATAATGTACCTGTGTGGAGTGTGTGTATAATGTACCTGTGTGGAGTGTGTATAATGTACCTGTGTGGAGTGTGTGTATAATGTACCTGTGTGGAGTGTGTGTATAATGTACCTGTGTGGAGTGTGGAGTGTGTGTATAATGTACCTGTGTGGAGTGTGGAGTGTGTGTATAATGTACCTGTGTGGAGTGTGGAGTGTGTGTATAATGTACCTGTGTGGAGTGTGGAGTGTGTGTATAATGTACCTGTGTGGAGTGTGTGTATAATGTACCTGTGTGGAGTGTGTGTATAATGTACCTGTGTGGAGTGTGTGTATAATGTACCTGTGTGCAGTCTGTGTATAATGTACCTGTGTGGAGTGTGTGTATAATGTACCTGTGTGGAGTGTGTGTTCAGGTAAACCGTCTAAATATGTCAGGCGGCGTGAATAAGGTATATAGAATATTTACCAAGGCATACAGTCATTTGCATATTGCAGCCTTTTGCTATGTCATTACAGCAATAACGGTGCAATAACAGACAATGTTTTGCAACACACACAGACACGCACACAAACACACACACACACAGACACGCACACAAACACACACACAGACAAATTGCTCCATTCATATAGAGATAAAGTACATGCATTCAGCTAGGTTTTATTCTCACACTTACACACACACACACACACACACACACTCCTCTCAGACCTCCGTCAGTGTTACCTCACTTACTCAGTTTGTCATCCGTTCGGGAAAAAGGGAAACAGCACAGCTGACCCATTGCTTCCTCCCTCCTTTTCTCCTTTCCCTTTTATTCCCTCTGCTTCTTATTACGGTGTTTTATCCTTCTGTAGTCAGAGAACCCGTACAATCCGAGAGCAGCTCCAGCAGCTGACTGTGTGTGTGTGTGTGTGTGTGTGTGTGTGTGTGTGAGAGAGAGAGAGAGAGAGAGAGGCAGAGAGCCTCATGCTGTGTAGTGTAGTCATGTGTGTGTGCGTGCATGTGTGTGAGTGCGTGTGTGTGTGTTGAGTGGGTGGAGTCTAGAGTCCCACCCCCTCCTTTGGCTCTCGTGAATAACTGGCTTAGAATGAACAGAGTCTGAGTGTATGTGTGTGTCTGAATGTTTGTGAGAGAGAGTGTGTGTGTGTGTGTGTGTGTATTGAGTGATCGAGTGGGTGGAGTCTAGAGTCTCACCCCCTCCTTTTTCTCTCTAACTGGCTTAGAATGAACAGAGCCTCTGTGTGTGTGTATGTGTGTGTGAGAGTGTCTGTGAGAGAGAAAGAGAGTGTGTGTGTGTGTGTGTACAACTTGAACTTGCTAACAAACAACACAGCGGCTTCCATCAAACCAATTAAGCAATTAACTAACATCACTCAGGAGCGTCGTTCTGTACGTCACTGCTCGTTAGCCTTCAGTCGCCTCGTTACAGCGTTATTACTCACTAATGTCTCACACACCAGTCTGTTCCTTTCTCCTCCCACAGTGCAGTATTAATACTAACATAAAGTATTAATCCAACTGTACAGAAAGGGAGCGGACACCACACTCTACTTCACTAAAACACCACACTGTACTTCACTAAAACACCACACTCTACTTCACTAAAACACCACACTCTACTTCACTAAAATACCACACTCTACTTCACTAAAACACCACACTCTACTTCACTAAAACACCACACTCTACTTCACTAAAACACCACACTGTACTTCACTAAAATACCACACTGTACTTCACTAAAATACCACACTGTACTTCACTAAAACACCACACTCTACTTCACTAAAATACCACACTGTACTTCACTAAAACACCACACTCTACTTCACTAAAATACCACACTGTACTTCACTAAAACACCACACTGTACTTCACTAAAACACCACACTGTACTTCACTAAAACACCACACTCTACTTCACTAAAACACCACACTCTACTTCACTAAAACACCACACTCTACTTCACTAAAATACCACACTGTACTTCACTAAAACACCAAACTCTACTTCACTAAAACACCACACTCTACTTCACTAAAACACCACACTCTACGTCACTAAAACACCACACTGTACTTCACTAAAACACCACACTCTACTTCACTAAAACACCACACTGTACTTCACTAAAACACCACACTGTACTTCACTAAAACACCACACTCTACTTCACTAAAACACCACACTCTACTTCACTAAAACACCACGCTGTACTTCACTAAAACACCACACTGTACTTCACTAAAACACCAAACTCTACTTCACTAATACACCACACTGTACTTCACTAAAACACCACACTGTACTTCACTAAAACACCACACTCTACTTCACTAAAACACCACACTGTACTTCACTAAAACACCACACTCTACTTCACTAAAACACCACACTCTACTTCACTTATACACCACACTGTACTTCACTAAAACACCACACTCTACTTCACTTATACACCACGCTGTACTTCACTAAAACACCACACTCTACTTCACTAAAACACCACACTCTACTTCACTTATACACCACACTGTACTTCACTAAAACACCACACTGTACTTCACTAAAACACCACACTCTACTTCACTAAAACACCACGCTGTACTTCACTAAAACACCACACTGTACTTCACTAAAACACCACACTCTACTTCACTAAAACACCACACTCTACTTCACTTATACACCACACTGTACTTCACTAAAACACCACACTCTACTTCACTAAAACACCACACTCTACTTCACTTATACACCACACTCTACTTCACTAAAACACCACGCTGTACTTCACTAAAACACCACACTGTACTTCACTAAAACACCACACTCTACTTCACTAAAACACCACACTGTACTTCACTTATACACCACACTGTACTTCACTAAAACACCACACTCTACTTCACTAAAACACCACACTCTACTTCACTAAAACACCACACTGTACTTCACTAAAACACCACACTCTACTTCACTAAAATACCACACTCTACTTCACTTATACACCACACTGTACTTCACTAAAACACCACACTCTACTTCACTAAAACACCACACTGTACTTCACTAAAACACCACACTGTACTTCACTAAAACACCACACTCTACTTCACTAAAACACCACACTGTACTTCACTAAAATACCACACTGTACTTCACTAAAACACCACACTGTACTTCACTAAAACACCACACTCTACTTCACTAAAACACCACACTCTACTTCACTAAAACACCACACTCTACTTCACTAAAACACCACACTCTACTTCACTAAAACACCACACTCTACTTCACTAAAACACCACACTCTACTTCACTAAAACACCACACTCTACTTCACTAAAACACCACACTCTACTTCACTAAAACACCACACTCTACTTCACTAAAACACCACACTCTACTTCACTAAAACACCACACTGTACTTCACTAAAATACCACACTCAACTTCACTAAAACACCACACTGTACTTCACTAAAACACCACACTCTACTTCACTAAAACACCACACTGTACTTCACTAAAATACCAAGTACGCTACACTAAATTACTGCACTACAAAGTGTAAGTGATCCTTTGTGTCATTAAACACTGACTGTTCCTCTAGACGTGGTCTGGGAGCGGTTTAATGAGGTATTGTGCTGTGATTGGTCATTTTTGTTGGGTTCTGTTTAAACCACAGATGACAATCTAATACACAGAGTACAGTACATTCATAATACACACTTTGTACATCATCACTTGTGACACGGCACAAGCCAAGCTGAGTAAATCTGTAACTCTGATGAAGATGCTAAGAACCAGGTTAATGGGCGTGGACGTGTCTCCTGACACACACTTTCTTTACTCTTTATTTCCTCTTTCTTCAGTCAATACACCAAACACATTCTAGTCACACATTCAGTCATGTAGAGAAACAGAGAAAAGGGGCGTCGCACAGTATGGATCGTAACGAGGGGTGGGGTGAGGAGGCTTGGATATATTTTTACACAGTGGACTGATGTGTCTCTGTGACCATCTCATTCCCCCCACTGACTGTTTATCAGTTATGGTTATCAGCTCTGTCTGGAGACGGAGCGGTAGACGAACCCTGGCGTCTCCCAGCATTATCAGGAGGCAGCTTGTTCCTCTGCCAACAGACAATTATACAACGTTTTATTTCATTCGTCCTTTCTAGAGCAGTGCGTCATGGCTGTTTTATATTTTAGACTTTATTTTTATATTTGTCTTCTGCTTGTGTTCTAACTTTACGTCCTGTCTGCGTTTTCCAGGCAGTTTACTCAGGGCTATAAAAGTCTGTACTGAGTCACACATCGTCACCGTGATTGCGTTTATTGCCATCATACTGAAATGTGTGGGAGTCTCACGGACACACACACACACACACTTTCGGTCGTGAGTCTAAGGTTCAGGTGCTTATTTACAGTAGGAGTGTAATTACACACTGTGACACATTCTCTTATATAAACACACAGTCCATTATATAACTTCAAATCGATCAGCTGACATTTTACTATTTTTTTGGAATGTGGAGAAAAAACTGCAGCTGCCATCACACACACACACACACACACACACACACACTCACACACACAGTGTGAACCAGCTGGAATTTTTGGCCTTTTTTCTATTTGCAGGAGCTGAAAAGCCAACTGCAAATGAATAGGCTCACAAGCACATGGCACCATTAACACACATACACACACACACACACACACAGACACACACACGCGCACAGGGATAAAATCCCACAATATTTAGGTTAGCAAGAAAACAGGTTTTCAGCACAAGATACAATTTACACAGTATTCTATATTCTATATATATATAATGTCTTAAAAAAAGAGTATTGATCATGGAAATGCCTACAAACACACACACAGACACACACACACACAGACGCACACACACACTCACAAACACACACACTCACACACACACTCACAAACACACACACTCACACACTCACAAACACACACACTCACAAAAGCACACAAACTCTCACTCACTCACACACATCACACACACTTACACACACACTCTCTCTCACACACACACACACACTCACTCACACTTCCAGATCCCTTTGAAATCTACTTGCTCATCTTTTGTTTGCTCATCATTTTACTACAAATAAAGTTTTTCTTTTCTTTTTTTTTTTAATCAATAAAAGCCGCTTTGAAGCTCCAGCATTCTCCCGATCACCATTGCACCATTAAAACGCTCCATGGTTGTTGTGACTGTCATATTTGTCACTAGTTCAGTGTGTTACTTCAGCATTTTAAAATCGAAGCTCTGCCCCAGATCTCTGCGGGGTCCGAACCGCTAACATTCACTCCGTCACACACACCGAGTCCCCCGCTGCTTCCTGATCGCTCCCAACACCGCGGTTAAACAGCACACAGATTAC
>NC_083471.1:1549029-1559029 GCF_030014155.1 Tachysurus vachellii | reverse complement strand
CAGCGCTGACAGTTTGGCAGCTGCACATCACAGGTTTATATTAACATGTTCGCAGGGACACAAAAGGAGTTTAAAAGCTGGTGGACATGAAGACGTTAAGGTAAGCTGTACGGATGCTCTGGTATAAATCATCACAGAAGATAGAACAGAGTCTAAATCATCAAAATCCTGAAAATGGGCCACCTTCAGAACTGACCAAAAAGACTATGATATAGTGAGATAGGAGGAAATGGTGGTCCAGGTGGATATTTAGATTGGAGCCCTGGAGAACCTGGAACTAACCTGGAACTAGCAGCATGAGGTCCCTCCCAGGTTCTTGTGACCACTATCTTCCACAGAGAAAGCACTGGACAGGAATTTAAATCTTTCTCAGAAGATCATCAATCTTACAAAACTTTTACAGCACAATGTAATCTTCAGCTCCCAAGAACACTTTCACTTTTCATGGTTGAAATCTGGACTGGTCGCAAGAGTAGAGCGCTGAAGTAGGCGAAGGTGCGACACCGTTGGCACAGTGAACCGGATAGAGATCTGGATGGTGGAGGAGGATCTCAAAGCCACGAAACAGCTGTGAAGCAGAAAGAGCTTCACCAAGCATGAGCAGAACATGGAAGAGCATCAGCTATCATTTCTACAGGAGCTCAATCTGCCTTCATGACAAACAAGCAAAGACATGACAGATTTCCGTGGTGGCATGAAAGGTTTCCACAGGTTGCTGTATGAAACAGGCAAAGGACCGAAACAAACAAAAAACATGAAGTAAACAGAACTCGCTTCATCCATTTTCTAAGACCAGGTTAAAAGCTAGATAAGGAGCCAGGGGCAAAAGTGTCCTGGCCACAAAGGTGAATGTGAGCTGCAGATTAACACCAGAAGATAACAAATTCCCAGAGGAAGTGGCATTGTTCTGTAGTTGACCGGTGATTTTAATCGATCAGAGAGAAGACAAGGGAAGAGAGAAGAGGCACATGAGATAAAAGTAAAAGGCCTGGTTGCAAGAGAAATGACCATCACTCTGGAGGTCTTTAAAAGTAACAGATAAGAAAGGTCAGGCTCAGAAGAAGGTGGCCGTGGACCGTACCAGCAGTAAGGGGGCAGAGCTGAGCAGTGACACGACCAGCGTGGTGGACGAGACACTTCCAGAATGGAGTCTCCAGTCAGCACTTGGTGAAGGAATGACCAACGTTTGTAGCTGCTATAACAAGTAAAAACAGGAAAAATCTAATTTCATGGATGTTCCACATCGTTAGAAGTAACTAAAAATGGCATCTCACAAATGTATACAGCAACATTCATCTGATATGCAAAGCTCTAATTTAAAACCTTAAATTTCCAAAGGAAGTAACAGTGAGATAAAAGTCACAAAGAAAAAAATCACAAAAATCGATCAAGGAAAAAAAAGAGGGAGAAAAAGGTGTGAGAAAGAACTCACCTGCGATGTGTGTGAGGGTACTGATGTGTTCTCCCTCCTCAATGTGGATGAAAGCTACTTCCTGTTTGAAGTGACCGATCCCACGGAATGGCAGGACCAGGCTCCGCCCACCCACCAGGGACGTCAACATAGACTCCATCTCTTCTATTGCTAATGCAGCTCTGTATAGCACACACACACACACACACACACACACACACACACACATACACACAGACACATACACGTAGCTGTTAATCCCCTGGGAAGTGCACTGACGCAGGTGTGAATTCACACAATTCTGCACACACACACAAACCTAGCTGTTTTTCTCAGGAAAGTTGCTATGACGCAGGTATGAGTTCATGATCTAACACACACACACACACACACACACACAAATCCTCTGACTTCTCAATTCGATCATGATGTGCACTCACTGGAGCAGAAGATTACTGTTATATAACCACACACACTCGTCCAGTGTAAAAACTAGAATAACAGAACCTGACTAACAGTTGTGTGGAAAATGCAAAAGAAAATCACAACGTCCCTGGTACAGATCTCGTAATATCACAGCAGCCACACATAGAAGTAAATATTACAATACAGACTAAAAAAAGATGTGATATTATATAATAACATTCCTGCACATTATACGTGACTCATGTCTATGGCATGACTATAAAGTAATGACAGAGTAACACTGCAGTAATGACAGAGTAACACTGTAGTAATGACAGAGTAACACTACAGTAATGACAGAGTAACACTGTAGTAATGACAGAGTAACACTGTAGTAATGACAGAGTAACACTGTAGTAATGACAGAGTAACACTGTAGTAATGACAGAGTAACGCTACAATAATGACAGAGTAACACTGCAGTAATGACAGAGTAACACTGCAGTAATGACAGAGTAACACTGCAGTAATGACAGAGTAACACTGCAGTAATGACAGAGTAACACTGCAGTAATGACAGAGTAACACTGTAGTAATGACAGAGTAACACTGCAGTAATGACAGAGTAACACTGCAGTAATGACAGTAACACTGTAGTAATGACAGAGTAACACTGCAGTAATGACAGTAACACTGCAGTAATGACAGAGTAACACTGCAGTAATGAGAGTAACACTGCAGTAATGACAGAGTAACACTGTAGTAATGACAGAGTAACGCTACAAAAATGACAGAGTAACACTGCAGTAATGACAGAGTAACACTGCAGTAATGACAGTAACACTGTAGTAATGACAGAGTAACACTGCAGTAATGACAGTAACACTGCAGTAATGACAGAGTAACACTGCAGTAATGACAGAGTAACACTGTAGTAATGACAGAGTAACACTACAGTAATGACAAGAGTAACACTGTAGTAATGACAGAGTAACACTACAGTAATGACAGAGTAACACTGTAGTAATGACAGAGTAACACTGCAGTAATGACAGAGTAACACTGCAGTAATGACAGAGTAACACTGTAGTAATGACAGAGTAACACTGCAGTAATGACAGAGTAACACTGTAGTAATGACAGAGTAACACTGTAGTAATGACAGAGTAACGCTACAATAATGACAGAGTAACACTGCAGTAATGACAGAGTAACACTGTAGTAATGACAGAGTAACACTGCAGTATTGACAGAGTAACACTGCAGTAATGACAGTAACACTGCAGTAATGGGAGTAACACTGCAGTAATGACAGAGTAACACTGCAGTAATGACAGAGTAACGCTACAATAATGACAGAGTAACACTGCAGTAATGACAGAGTAACACTGTAGTAATGACAGAGTAACACTGCAGTATTGACAGAGTAACACTGCAGTAATGACAGTAACACTGCAGTAATGAGAGTAACACTGCAGTAATGACAGAGTAACACTGCAGTAATGACAGAGTAACGCTACAATAATGACAGAGTAACACTGTAGTAATGACAGTAACACTGCAGTAATGACAGAGTAACACTGTAGTAATGACAGTAACACTGCAGTAATGACAGAGTAACGCTACAATAATGACAGAGTAACACTGCAGTAATGACAGAGTAACACTGTAGTAATGACAGAGTAACACTGCAGTAATGACAGAGTAACACTGCAGTAATGACAGTAACACTGCAGTAATGACAGTAACACTGCAGTAATGACAGTAACACTGCAGTAATGACAGAGTAACACTGCAGTAATGACAGAGTAACACTACAGATAATGACAGAGTAACGCTACAATAATGACAGAGTAACACTGCAGTAATGACAGAGTAACACTGCAGTAATGACAGAGTAACACTGCAGTAATGACAGAGTAACACTGCAGTAATGACAGAGTAACACTGCAGTAATGACAGAGTAACACTGTAGTAATGACAGAGTAACACTGCAGTAATGACAGAGTAACACTGCAGTAATGAGAGTAACACTGCAGTAATGACAGAGTAACACTGCAGTAATGACAGAGTAACACTGTAGTAATGACAGAGTAACACTACAGTAATGACAGAGTAACACTACAGTAATGACAGAGTAACACTGCAGTAATGACAGTAACACTGCAGTAATGAGAGTAACACTGCAGTAATGACAGAGTAACACTGCAGTAATGACAGAGTAACACTGTAGTAATGACAGAGTAACACTGTAGTAATGACAGAGTAACACTGTAGTAATGACAGAGTAACACTGTAGTAATGACAGAGTAACACTGCAGTAATGACAGAGTAACACTGCAGTAATGACAGTAACACTGCAGTAATGACAGTAACACTGCAGTAATGAGAGTAACACTGCAGTAATGACAGAGTAACACTGCAGTAATGACAGAGTAACACTGTACACTGTAGTAATGACAGAGTAACACTGTAGTAATGACAGTAACACTGTAGTAATGACAGTAACACTGTAGTAATGACAGTAACACTGTAGTAATGACAGTAACACTGTAGTAATGACAGTAACACTGCAGTAATGACAGAGTAACACTACAGTAATGACAGAGTGACACTGTAGTAATGACAGAGTAACACTGTAGTAATGACAGAGTAACACTACAAAAATGACAGAGTAACACTACAGTAATGACAGAGTAACACTGTAGTAATGACAGAGTAACACTGCAGTAATGACAGAGTAACACTGTAGTAATGACAGAGTAACACTACAGTAATGACAGAGTAACACTGTAGTAATGACAGAGTAACATTACAGTAATGACAGAGTAACACTGCAGTAATGACAGAGTAACACTGCAGTAATGACAGAGTAACACTGCAGTAATGACAGAGTAACACTGTAGTAATGACAGAGTAACACTGCAGTAATGACAGAGTAACACTGTAGTAATGACAGAGTAACACTACAGTAATGACAGAGTAACACTGTAGTAATGACAGAGTAACACTACAGTAATGACAGAGTAACACTGCAGTAATGACAGAGTAACACTGCAGTAATGACAGAGTAACACTGTAGTAATGACAGAGTAACACTGTAGTAATGACAGAGTAACACTGCAGTAATGACAGAGTAACACTGTAGTAATGACAGAGTAACACTGTAGTAATGACAGTAACACTGTAGTAATGACAGTAACACTGTAGTAATGACAGTAACACTGTAGTAATGACAGAGTAACACTGCAGTAATGACAGAGTAGCACTGTAGTAATGACAGAGTAACACTACAGTAATGACAGTAACACTGTAGTAATGACAGAGTAACACTGTAGTAATGACAGAGTAACACTGCAGTAATGACAGAGTAACACTACAGTAATGACAGTAACACTGTAGTAATGACAGTAACACTGTAGTAATGACAGAGTAACACTGTAGTAATGACAGAGTAACACTGTAGTAATGACAGTAACACTGTAGTAATGACAGAGTAACACTGTAGTAATGACAGAGTAACACTGTAGTAATGACAGAGTAACACTGTAGTAATGACAGAGTAACACTGTAGTAATGACAGTAACACTGTAGTAATGACAGAGTAACTCTGGTGTGCTTCTGACGTGCTTCTGACGTGCTTCTGACGTGATTCTGACGTGATTCTGATGTAAATTGACGTGCTACTGATAAACAATAACAAAGCATTTTAAACATGTGCAATATTATCTGTGCAATATGTCTTCAGTGTAACCACTACTCTTTTTATACATTTTTGTTTTTGTATATACTGTATATTATATAATGTCTGTTTTCTTTATTCTTTTTATATATTTTTTGCTGCTGTAACAGAGAAATTTCCCCCTTGTGGGACGAATAAAGGTATATCTTATTTTATCTTATCTTACTGGTGTTAATAATTCTGTTTGATGTGTTCTCTTGGGTATCAATATTCAAATACACTGATAATGCTTTACTCCTTTACTTATATTTTAAATATACATAGAGTGCATGTTGTGTATTTACTGTTACATACACACATGTAGAGACTATAGACATGTACGTGGTGTACGTACGAGTCGATCTGCTCCTGCGAGGACAGGTGTGTGACGAGCAGCGTGACATGGAGTGTGCCTACAGGAATCAGGGCTCTGGAGAGACGAGGGTCTTTCTGTAACACCTCAGACTGGACTTCCTCCACCCCCTGTTTTATCTGACACACACACACACACACACACACACACACACTTTTAGAAACCCATAACACAGTGTAGTCACAGTGTAACAGTCGGATAGTTTCAACTGTTTATATGAGCATGAAGAACTTCATTGAGAGTCTGTGCTGAACCTTTTGGTTGGTGATCGGGATCGACACAAAGTAATTAGGACGAGGACTATCTTTCTTCTTTTTCTTCTCTTTCTCTCCGTCCTCCTCATCTTCTGCATGTCCCCTTTTTTTCTTCTTCCCTTTCATCTTCTCCTTCGCCTCAGGGCCAGAGACTGAAATAGAAAAACCTCTATCAGACCCCAGGATTGTGTGACAGTCATATTTCCCTGCTCTTGATTTAACATCTGTAAAAAAAAAAAAAAAACTGCAACAGATATTTGAGTCAGTCAGAACCAATGAGCAGATGTGCAGGTTCTTGATTTGGTTATTTTTAATAAAATAAATTCTATCTGTAATCTCAAGACAGAACGTAACTGCACCAGAAGTCTATACTGAGACGTCTACGCTTAATTTGTTAAAACAACCTAACGTGGCGTTTACTCATCACACCGACAGAGCTGACTTACAGCCGAGATCCTTCCAGACCTCGGTGTTGGTGAAGGGAAGTTCAGCCAGGAGCTTCACTGTGCAGTCGCCATACTTCATTTTCTGCTTACGTCCCCGAGATTTCCTGACGTTCCTCTTCACCTTCGGCAGGCTTTTCGACACTGAAAATCACAAAGATGAATAACTGGTCATTATAGATGCTGTTTGTCCATCTAGAGGATTAAAGGTGAGCCAGGTTTCCAAGGTGATGTGAAACAACTGCATTGTGGAGGTGCTTTTATGGGAACATTAGTGCTGTTTAAGAACATGGGGATAATAAAGACACACGTCATCGTCTTTGTTGTTCATTCATTCATTCACTCATTCATCTTCTACCGCTTATCCGAACTACCTCGGGTCACGGGGAGCCTGTGCCTATCTCAGGCGTCATTGGGCATCAAGGCAGGATACACCCTGGACGGAGTGCCAACCCATCATAGGGCACACACACACACTCTCATTCACTCACACAATCACACACTACGGACAATTTTCCAGAGATGCCAATCAACCTACCATGCATGTCTTTGGACCGGGGGAGGAAACCGGAGTACCCGGAGGAAACCCCCGAGGCACAGGGAGAACATGCAAACTCCACACACACAAGGTGGAGGTGGGAATCGAACCCCCAACCCTGGAGGTGTGAGGCGAACGTGCTAACCACTAAGCCACCGTGCACCCTGTCATTGTTGTTATTAATTATAAATGAAAAGAGATTTATTATTTTTTATGTAATAACACACGTACTCAAGCACCGATTGGCTGATTTAATGCAGGACACACAAGAATTCTGTACATCCTGCGTACTATATAAGTACCTAATTATATCTGACTTTGATCCTTGATCACATTTGATTCATTACAGGACAGAACCAACCTGTGATCTGTTCCATGTGCGTTGGTGACGGTTCGAGGACACCTTGTCTTTCCATGTGGAGTGAAATCCTGCTCGGTTCTGGAACAGATCCAATCACAGTGAAATATATCCAACACTGAACACAGTCAGACTGAATAAACAGGTTTCTGACAAATCTTTCTTATTTCAACAACCTCCTAATCAAAACACGATTATCAGACTGTGTCTGACTGTAGAAAGGACATTATTCATAATAACACACTCCGGAGTTTATAACAGTTTATAACCACACCTTCCAGTGTCAACCAAATGAGGATGAATTTCCCTTTTGAGTCTGGTTCCTCTCAAGGTTCCTCTCCTCACCAAAGTGTCCTCACTCACCTCAGGCCACTGGTGATAATATTACATTTCTGTACTATACTTTACTGTACACAAATAGAATAAAATTGAATTTGTCACATTTCATCCTCTTCTGAGACAAATCTGTCTAATCTTTCTAAAGATAAGGTGTAAATACTTCTAATTACGATCTGAATCTGTGTCGAGTCTCTGATGTGTTTGGTTTTACAGTTGGATGTTTGAACCCTTGACCTTTCATGATAAACGTTTATAATCTATAACTATACCTTACCTGAGACGGATGTTAATGCGACGGCTTTTCTCTGAGGCGTCCGGGTCGAAACAGGGACAGGACGACACACTTGTCTTCTCACCTGAACACCTGAACTGAGCATGTTTACACCAAACCAACACGATAATCTCTTATTTACTGATTTAATCATGAAGTTCAGTGTGAACATGTCAAACTGTCCAGGTTTCTCAGGTATTTACACCAACTATAATTATACACATCTCATTCATTTGTAGTCATATTAAAGTTAAAGTTTAAATAAAATAAAATAAAAAAAACACAGATTAGTATAAAGCTAACAACACATAATTTAGCTAATTGTCTAGACACCTCTGCTGTCATAACTCACATCATACCTGTATTATGTCATAACATACCTGTATCATGTCATAACATACCTGTATTATGTCATAACATACCTGTACTACGTCATAACACACCTGTACTACGTCATAACATACCTGTACTACGTCATATCTTACATCATAACACACCTGTACTACGTCATAACGTACCTGTACTACATCATATCTTACATCATAACATACCTGTACTACGTCATATCTTACATCATAACACACCTGTACTACGTCATAACGTACCTGTACTACATCATATCTTACATCATAACACACCTGTACTACGTCATAATGTATCTGTACTACGTCATAATATACCTGTACTATGTCATAAAGTACCTGTACTACATCTTATCTTACATCATAACACACCTGTACTACGTCATAATGTATCTGTACTACTTCATAATATACCTGTACTACGTCATAACATACCTGTACTATGTCATAACGTACCTGTACTACATCATATCTTACATCATAACACACCTGTACGTCATAACGTATCTGTACTACTTCATAATATACCTGTACTACGTCATAATATACCTGTACTATGTCATAACGTACCTGTACTACATCATATCTTACATCATAACACACCTGTACTACGTCATAATGTATCTGTACTACTTCATAATATACCTGTACTACGTCATAATATACCTGTACTATGTCATAACGTACCTGTACTACATCATATCTTACATCATAACACACCTGTACTATGTCATAACGTACCTGAACTACGTCATAATGAATCTGTACTACATCATAAAATACCAGTACTAGGTCATAACGTACCTGTACTACATCATATCTTACATCATAACATACCTGTACTACGTCATAACGTACATGTACTACGTCATTACGTACCTGTTCTACGTCAAAACGTACCTGTATGCGTCATAACATACCTGTACTACGTCATAACGCACGTCATAACGCAACTCTGCTAGTTTTCTGGTATTAATTTTGATTTAATGGTCCTTAACTATCATGCAGCTCATGATATAAAGTAAAAAGAACAAAAGCCGTCGCTTACACGAGTCTAGTGTTAACACAAGGTTTAGTGAATCTAGTAGATTTATTCAGATTAAAGATTCTAACCTTTTAACGTTATTAATAGCGCGTGCTGACTGTCGCGTGTCTATAAAAACACCGCGCGCATATTGTAAACACGTACGGAAAGCCAGGAGGGACACGTGGTATTTGCGATTTTGAAAAACAACCTAAGACGAGTTTACATCAATCAGAGCTACAAAGTGTGACGTTCTGTATTTAAAAGCACAACTAGAATATGTTCTTGTTTCATCATTTAAGTCTGGAAAGATGTTTATAGTATTATTTTATTAGTAAAATAAATACATAAACAAACCCACACATACATAAATACTCAAATACACAAATAAATGAGGACCAGAAGAATTTTCCCTTTTTAAATGATTTAATGACCTTAAACTCAATTAGGAACTTTCTGTAAGTGAGAACAAAACTTTTTGTTTGTTTGTTTGTTTTTTTT
>NC_083471.1:1529029-1534029 GCF_030014155.1 Tachysurus vachellii | reverse complement strand
GACTCCACCACTTAAAATGTAGGATCCTGACTCCACCCCTCAAAATGGAGGATTCTGACTCCACCCCTCAAAGTGGAGGATCCTGACTCCACCCCTCAAAGTGGAGGATCCTGACTCCACCCCTCAAAGTGGAGGATCCTGACTCCACCCCTCAAAGTGGAGGATCCTGACTCCACCCCTCAAAGTGGAGGATCCTGACTCCACCCCTCAAAGTGGAGGGGTGAACTGAACTGATCTGGATCACTGGAGCTGCTTCATGGTGAACATCCAGTCACTCAACTTACAGATGTTACAGATGTGTCTCAAAAGGAGGAACCTGACTCCACCCCTCAAAATGGAGGAACCTGACCCCACCCCTCAAAATGTAGGATCCTGACTCCACCCCTCAAAATGAGGAACCTGACTCCACCCCTCAAAAGGAGGAACCTGACTCCACCCCTCAAAAGGAGGAACCTGACTCCACCCCTCAAAAGGAGGAACCTGACTCCACCCCTCAAAAGGAGGAACCTGACTCCACCCCTCAAAATGGAGGAACCTGACTCCACCCCACAAAATGGAGGAACCTGACTCCACCCCTCAAAATGGAGGAACCTGACCCCACCCCTCAAAATGAGGATCCTGACTCCACTCAAACTGCCCCAACAGAGGAACCTGACTCCACCCTTTCCCTCTCCCACGTTCCCCTTAATGGACGAACCTGACCCCAGTGTAGATCTAATCATACCCCAGGATGCAGAGTCCCAGGAGGGTCTCAGGCTGAGGATCTGCACTCTGGATGAGATGGAAACAGAAACATCTGTAAGTTGAGTGACTGGATGTTCACCATGAAGCAGCTCCAGTGATCCAGATCAGTTCAGTTCCTGTGTCTGTGCTACAGAAGACGGTTCTGATGCTTTATGAGCATCTGCTCAGGACTGTTTAGTCCCATTTCACACTAATGTGGTTACAGTCTAATGGAGTCTGTGTCAGCTTCCTCTCAGCATCGAGCTCGCAGCAGCTCACTGTTTCTCCTGAACGTTCATGTATGTTCCACACCAGGAAGCCGTTCGTTCTCACTATAAATCATCTGCAAGTGGATGAAGAATTTTAGAATTGTATTTTATTTTTATTTATATTTAATTTTATGTATATTTAAATTATTTCTGTGCTGCACCGTGCAGACGTGACCTGGGCTTCATGTTCGACATTAAAACACTTCTGTCCTTCCAGACGTGTGTGTGTATTTGTGTGCCTACGTGTGTGTGTGTTTGTGTATTTGTGTGCCTACGTGTGTGTGTGTTTGTGTGTTTGTGTGCCTACGTGTGTGTGTGTTTGTGTGTTTGTGTGCCTACGTGTGTGTGTGTTTGTGTATTTGTGTGCCTACGTGTGTGTGTGTTTGTGTATTTGTGTGCCTACGTGTGTGTGTGTGTTTGTGTATTTGTGTGCCTACGTGTGTGTGTGTTTGTGTATTTGTGTGCCTACGTGTGTGTGTGTTTGTGTATTTGTGTGCCTACGTGTGTGTGTGTGTTTGTGTATTTGTGTGCCTACGGGTGTGTTTGTTTGTGTATTTGTGTGCCTACGGGTGTGTGTGTGTGTTTGTGTATTTGTGTGCCTACGTGTGTGTGTGTTTGTGTATTTGTGTGCCTACGTGTGTGTGTGTGTGTGTTTGTGTATTTGTGTGCCTACGTGTGTGTGTGTTTGTGTATTTGTGTGCCTACGTGTGTGTGTGTTTGTGTATTTGTGTGCCTACGTGTGTGTTTGTGTATTTGTGTGCCTACGTGTGTGTGTGTTTGTGTATTTGTGTGCCTACGTGTGTGTGTGTTTGTGTATTTGTGTGCCTACGTGTGTTTGTGTATTTGTGTGAATACGTGTTTGTGTATTTGTGTGCCTACATGTGTGTGTGTATTTGTGTGCCTACATGTGTTTGTGTATTTGTGTGCCTACGTGTGTGTGTTTGTGTATTTGTGTGCCTACGTGTGTATGTGTGTGTATTTGTGTGCCTGTGTGTGTATTTGTGTGCCTACGTGATGAGAACAATATCAGGATGAATTGCTCCACATTAACACTGTGTACATTATGGCAGTGTTAATTACTCAGTCTTAATAAATGACTTAATAAATGACTACACAAGGTGTAGATAGAGAAGAAGGCGTGTGTGTGTGTGTGAAGTGTCACTGTGAGCCTGGATGTGCTACAGAGACTGGATAGGGTTCACAGGGCAATGAAGGACACACACACTCTCACACACACACACACACACTCACACACACACACACACACACTCACACACACACACACACACACACACACACACACACACACGCCCGTTCCAGCATACAGTAGAGCTCTTAATGAGAGGTATTAACTCACAGAGCTCAAAATCTTTACCTAACACTCTTCATTCATTTACTTACATCTGTCTGTCTGTCTGTCTCTGTAACTGTCTGTCTGTCTGTCTGTCTCTCTCCCTGTCTGTCTGTCACTGTCTGTCTCTTTCACTGTCTGTCTGTCACTGTCTGTCCGTCTGTCTCTTTCACTGTCTGTCTGTCTCTGTCCCTGTGTGTTTGACCCTGTCTGTCTCTGTCCCCGTCTGTCTGTCTCTGTCTCTTTGCATTGTTATCATAAATAAAACATTTAATGTTCTGTATAAATAATGTAGCGTTGCAAAATTAGTGCTGGTGAAAACACACACACAGCTGTGTTAGTACAGCGACCACAGAACATTATTCACATTAACAACACAAAGTGAACAAAAAGCGAGATGAACTGTGTGTGTGTGTGTGTGTGTGTGTGTGTGTCTGCACTCTGAATACACGTCTATAACAGAAGGATGAACTCTGGCTTGATGTGGTTTCAGTGTTGGGTGCAGTTATGGTATTTGTTCTGATTATTTACTTATGTTCATGTGAACAGTCAACTAATAGTGTGTGTGTGAGTGTGTGAGTGTGTGTGCGCGTGTGTGTGTTTGCTTAATGACATCATTTACAGGAATGAGATTATTGTACACAGTGACAGACAATAAGGAGTTTGGTTATTATAGTTCACTGATCAAAACCAACCTCTCTTTCTCTCCTTCAGTCTGATCGGCTGCCATGACGACAGAGGCGGGGTCAGAGGCGGAGGTGAAGAAGGAGCCGGAGGAGCAGCAGTCTGAGGAGCAGCAGGCGGAGGACCCCAGCACAGAGAGCACGCAGAACACTGACACAGAACCTCAACCTGCCCCGGAGAACCCTCAGAACCTTGAGAACCCAGAGGTACAGTGACCCAGGAGACACACACACACACTATGACACACACACACACACTCTGAACACACACACACACTATGACACACACACACACACTATGACACACACACACTCTGAACACACACACACACTCTGAGCACACACATACTCTGAGCACACACACACACACTCTGAACACACACACACACTATGACACACACACACACTATGACACACACACACTCTGAGCACACACACACACTCTGAACACACACACACACTCTGAGCACACACATACTCTGAGCACACACACACTCTGAACACACACACACACACTCTGAGCACACACATACTCTGAGCACACACACACACTCTGAACACACACACACACTATGACACACACACACTCTGAGCACACACACACACACACTATGACACACACACACACTCTGAGCACACACACACACACACTCTGAACACACACACACACATACTCTGAGCACACACACTGAGCACACACACATACTCTGAGCACACACACACTCTGAGCACACACACACACTCTGAGCACACACACACTGAGCACAGCACTAATGTCATGTTGGTTACGTCTTACAGAACGTGGAGGCGGAGCCTGCTGAGCCCACAAGCCCCGCCTCTTCCAGCGGGCAGAAGAAGGACAAGGGCATCTCTCGCTTCCTGCCTTCATGGGGCAAACGGCAGAAATCCCTAAGCCAAGTGGAGTCTAAAGACACGCCCACTCAGACACAGGAAGAGGAAGAGGCGGAGCCAAAGGGAGAAGGCGAGTCACCTGAGAGGAAGCAAGAGCAGAACTCTGTGTGTAGCTCAGAGACACAGGTGAGAGGTCACGACCTTTAACCTCACGCCCACAGTGCTGAGACAGGGAGGCGAGAGGAAAAGCTTCACTCTCTGAATCCTCTGTGTGTGTGTGTGTGTGTGTGTGTGTGTGTGTGTGATATGTGCAGCCAGGGAACGAGGAGTCTGAGAAGAAAGGAGCAGAGGAGCAGAGCACCGTCGTGTCTCCTCTGAAACCTGGAAAGAAGATGAAGATGGTGGTGTGTCATGTGACCATGCTGGACGGGAGCCAGTTCCAGTGTGAGGTGGAGGTGGGTGTGGGTGGGGGTGTGTGTGTGTGTGTGTGTGTGCGCACCTATTTGATGATCTGATGAGGTTTTTCTCTCAGGAGAAATGTCACATTTTATGGAAGGAGTGTCCAGTAGGTATAAAGCTGAAAAAGGTTCCTGGGTTCTAGATAAACCAGTGCTGCAGAAAAGTCAGTTCCTGATACAGTTCCTGAGCACTTAGACATTTGCCTAAAGTTCTGGAAAAAAGCTCCTCTGTTCTTGAGAAGTTTCTTGAGCACTTGCAAATTTTCTTAAACTAAAAATATGTAAAAGCAAAATTTCCTCAAACATAAAGTTTGACAGTTCCTGGTTTCTTGCTAAAGTCCCTTATATTTATACTATAATTAAATACAATACTATTGAAAAGGTTCCTAAGTTTCTGAACTGTAATATTCCTGGAAGAGTTTCTGTTGGGTTTCTGAGGAAAAATCTTCTAGGTTCCTTTGGGGTAAAAAAAAGTCCTCAGTTCTGGGAAAGAGGTTCCTTAGAACCTCCTGATTAGAGTTTGTTCTTTCATGTGTTCCTAGAAAGGTTCCTGACTGTCAGTCCTGAACTGCTAAAATGATTTCTTTAACAGCTTCTGAAAATAATTCATGGGTTCTTGGTTTTTGAGAGCAGTTCCTGTTTCCAGATATAGCTCCTGAAAAGG
>NC_083471.1:1519029-1524029 GCF_030014155.1 Tachysurus vachellii | reverse complement strand
TTCTGTGTAACAAAACAAAACCAACGTTACTCACCTATCGAGAAGGAAAAAAGCGCCTCGGCGTCTTAAGTAAAGTTGGTCACATATTCACAGATTGGAGTTTCCCGAGTCAATAACTCCTGAGCTAAACACTGTTACTACACAAAACACGGTTGTAGCTGCGTCTCTACATTACTACGATAGAAAAGAGGTGTTATTTGTGTAGTAACAGTGTTTAGCTCAGGAGTTATTGACTCAGGAAACTCCAATCTGTGAATATGTGACCAACTTCCTGCTCCTTCAGTTCTCTCCAGCGCTGGAAAGCTGATCCTATATTAACACGTCCTACTTCTTACCTTATCGTAAGCCTTTCTTCTCTTTCTTTCTTTGTTTTTATCCTCCATGTCAATGTTAAAACCGCTTTCTGCTAATGTCACACATGCGCACTGAACACTCTCTCCGCCCATATTGACAAGACACGCCCCTTTCTGCTCATTGGCTACAGGTTTGTTTTGATTTTTGTTTTGTTTGTCGGTTTCTGGAGCATTTTTCCAACAACGGAAAGCCCACCTTTAACACACACAAGTGGGGTTTTCACACACAGGCCTTTATAACCTCTGATCACATACAGAGACGTGACAACACACTCTCACACTCTCTCTCACACACACACACACACACACACACACACTCATTAAATCTGAACTTGATAACTAGTTCAGGGTCGTAATGATTCGTCAGTTTCCATTAATCCCTACAGTCCTCATGTGACCTGTGTGTGTGTGTGTGTGTGTGTGTGTGTGTTCACAGCAGACCCAGCAGTCCAGTCTCATCATTCAGTACATTAGCGTAACTATTTGAGGCCTCGGTTATGAAACATTAAATCCTGTGCTTTTGATGCCAAACATGAAGTCATCTGGTTTAAAGTATTTTTTGCTTGCTAGCTTAGCGCTAGATTTTGTGACATTTATCCTTGTGCGTGAGCCCATATTTGGCCACGCCCACTTTCCAGTTAGAAGGGAGATTTCAGCTGTAAACACATGGATCTCAGCAGAAGGCTGTTTGTGCTCATGTTATTTCCAATCTACTTCATTCTGCCTTATCAAATCAATTCTAAACACAGTTCCTAGAGTCCATTAGCGTGTATGTGTGTGTACTGTATGTGTGTGTGTATGTGTGTGTGTGTGTGTATGTGTACTGTATGTGTGTGTACTGTATGTGTGTGTGTGTGTGTACTGTATGTGTGTATGTGTGATGAGTGTGTGTGGATGTGTATATGTGTGTGTGTACTGTGTGTGTGATGTGAGTGTGTGTGGATGTGTATGTGTGATGTGTGTGTGTGTGGATGTGTGAAATGTGATGTGTGTGTGTGATGTGAGTGTGTGTGAGATGTGATGTGTGTGTGTGATGTGAGTGTGAGAGAGAGTGTGTGTGTGTGTGTGTGTGTGTGTGTGTGTGTGTGAAAGCACAGCACTGTAACAGCATTATAGTTAAACTTGTCGATCACCTTGAACTGTTGCTTGGCTCCGACACTGGAGGCTCCTTCTGTAAATGTTAAAACTTTATCACACTGAAGGTTACACACACAGCCCCGTTACTGTACAGCTGTTACTAAGGAAACGATGCCACCTTGGAGAAAGAGCCCTTTAATATAAACCCGTTAGAGTTCAGGCCGTTCGGCTTCGTCCCTGTCAGGAGTAAAGGGATTGTTGTGGTACTGAGAGCGCCGACACCTCAAACACTGCCTCATTGTCCGAGACACCAACAGACGCCAACATCTGCCGCTCGTCTGCCGTCTGCTCTCGCCTCGTCTCGTCTCTCGCCCCGTCACGTCCGTGTCCTCAAACCCGGAGCAGAAATGTCGCGGCCGTGTGGCGTGGGCAGGTCTAGACTCGTTCCTTCTCCTCCGGCTTCACATTCCTTTACGCTAGCTGATCAAAGGAGAAAAGACCAGATAATAACGTCTGTGTGTCTGATTCTGTAGACGACATTTGGACGGCTCATTCCTCAGAAGTCTCTCTCGCTCACACACACACAGCTGACTGTTAGCGCTACTGTAGTCTTCACCGTAAGCCTACGTGCTCTTCCAGCACCAGCTCGCTATTAGAAACCTTAAACGTTCCTGCTAATATCTTTGCTATCACGTCGTCATAGATATCTATACACTAGATGTTGCATTGGGGTCCAAAACCGCCGCCATCTTTATACGGTGCTCCTTTACCTCAAATATATGGACGATGCCGGACTTCTGCGCTGCATTTGGTTGTTCAAACGAAATAAATCTAAAAACCAGACAGCAAGGGATTACATTACACAAGTGAGAATGTGTTTTATAATATTAAATGTTAGTAAATTATATTTCTGGTTCCGTTGGTTTGTTTTAGTCCTTGGTTAACGACCACAGCTAATCCATGTTAGTTACTCATTAGTTTGTGACAGTTAGGAAAACAGACAATGTTTGTAGGTCCCGAAGCTCTTAATAAGGACATTAAAAATTGACCCCATGCTTTTTTGCTTAAAGGTGAAAAGACCCAACTTTATGTTCTGTAAGATTCTCTTATCTGTCAAACATTATTAGATTGTCCTGGACTTAACACAAGCAGAATGATCTTTTATCAACTTACTTCACTTAAAGACATATTTAATGACATTATGTCTGAAAAGGGTTTGGATTTTTTATCTCGTGTTAATTTAAAAAATGTATAATATGACTTGTTTATATTTGTTTTGTTTTTATTGTATTTATGATATTTGTGTTTTTGTAATTGAATTTTTTTGCCATGAAAATAGCTTTTGATTGCTGACATGGTATTAAATAAAAGAATCTGAATCTGAATCTGTTTGTAGATTCCCAAGTGATAAACAGAGACGTCAGTCATGGACAAGTTGCAGGGAAACTAAACACTTTTTTTAAATGGTTAACTCAGCTGACCGTCCTGGAAGGTAGTGTTAATGTTGTCAGACGAGACGAAATATGTTCGTCAACAACCTTTTTTTGTCATGACTAAGACGAGACTGAACCACTGTCCAAAAACGCTGACTAAGACTAAATTAACATGCATTATTGTTGACGAAAAAAGACGAGACGAAAATGTTTTGTATAAAATAAAAACTAAGATAAAATCTCTTCATTTTCGTCTACAATTGTCTCTGCTTTTTCATCAGCTGTTACGCCTTTAAAATATTCACAACGAGTTCGCGGCTTCGCGCTGTTTAGTGTGTGTGTAGAAACAATTCGTCCGAGCGCAAGTCCACCCTGGTCTAGACTTTTTGTGTTACATTATATTTCCTGTCACTACACAGGCTCTTTTATTGTACATGACAGCTTGTGTCCCGATGACCGGTCTTTGCATTACGATTAAAAGCAGTATGAATAAAGTAAAAAATGTGATGTGGTCAAGTTCGAGTGTATGTACTGTTTAAACGTGTTCTCAACTTCTCACTGATACTTTGGTGATTCACAGACTGTAAATAGGTTGTGTTTTAGGCCCACAGTAAAGTGGTCTATTCTTTTATATATTTATTTTATTTAGTATATTTATTTTATTTCTGATTTGAACAGAAACATGAGACACAAGGCGACCAAAACAGTTTTAAAACCCTTTGTAACTTAAGTTGTCAGTCGGAGTCTGTTGGGCTCCAGCTTTAGAATTGTGTTGTTTAAAATAAAATTCTCTTCAGAACAGGTTCATCATTTGTGAATGTGTCTCCTAAATCAGAGTGAAAACCAGACACGTTTAACATTTGTGTTCAACAATCATCATCCAACACGTGTATTTTGTCACGGAATTATGACATTTAACCAATGTTTGAGATGTGAAACACTTTTTTTACTGAAATGTTTATCAGTAATAATCTCAGTAATAATGTGTTATTTTAAAAAAAGACTACAATTTTTTGACTAAAACTAGACTAAAATTAAAAGACTTTTAGTCGACTAAAACTTTAACAAAAAAAGAGATGTGAATGACTAAATATGACTAAAACTAACAAGGACATTTGGCACAAGACTAAGACTAAATTAAAAATAAGTGATGAAATTAACACTACTGGAAGGATGTCACCAGGTAACTTGGCAGTGTAACACACAAGTTCAGCCTCAAAGTCAAACTTTGTGGGTTTTTTTTTGGTTTATGTGAATTTACTTATTTAATGTTGTAAAAGTATTGTGGGAAAGGAATAAAGAAAAGATTGAACAGTCTTTGGCACCTCAACTATATAACTTTTACATTATGTTCCTCTCAAATTTGTGATTTGCTTCCACCTGCAAATTACTTTGTGTATCATATTTAATAAACCAATCCAATTTAAATGTGTAAATGAACATGTATAGTCACACCATTGTAGCAGGGTTACATGCAGTAGGCTATAAGGTAAGTAGTGATTGTTCATATGAAGTATACTCAAGTGGAAGAATGTAAGTAATAAACTTACACCTACTAGCACTATGTATTATATTGTGAAAAAGTAGATTATGTTATTATCAAAACCTTAAATTTTCTCTGGTCTTGATGATAAATACATGTCTGACCTTTGGAACGAACCAATAAGACTAGAAATCACATTCATGACGATTTATAGTGATTTTATTTCTTTGTCTACATTGACGCTGATGCATTAAGAGGAGGGGGTCCTGCCGTAACCAAGGCGACATCTAGTGTATATAATATCTATGTCACGTCATTAGCAAACTGTCAGCTAGCGTTTATTACAGAACGCATCAGGACGTTTATCCACATACAGCTGCATGTAATGTTCCTGTTTCCTCACCAACCTCTCTGTTCTCTCTGATGTTAATAAGTCACGTCACTGAGAAGGAAACTCGGTCAGTGACGTGTGATCCTGAGCTCGCTCACTCTCGCCATCGTAAACCACCTTCTGCTTAAGTAAAGCGAAGACGTCTGATTGGCTGACGGAAGGCAGGCCTCATTTGCATAAAGTTGTGCAGATTGCTGCGTTTTTGTAGTTTAGATAGCCGAAGACTTTTAACATTGTGTGTGTGTGTGTGTGTGTGTGTGTGT
>NC_083471.1:1509029-1514029 GCF_030014155.1 Tachysurus vachellii | reverse complement strand
CACACACACACACACACACAGACACACACACACACACACACTCACAGACACACACACACTCACATATACACACAGACACACACACACACACACACACACACACACACCTACACACAGACACACACACTCACATATACACACAGACACACACACACACACACTCACAGACACACACACACACACTCACATATACACACACACACACACACACCTACACACAGACACACACACTCACATATACACACACACACACTCACATATACACACACACACAGACACACACACACACTCACAGACACACACACACACACTCACATATACACACACACACACACAGACACACACACTCACATATACACACAGACACACACACACACACACTCACAGACACACACACACACATTCACATATACACACACACACAGACACACACATACACACACGCAGACACTCACACACAGACACACATACACACACCCCCCCCAGTACAAACACTGAACTCTGTGTGTGTGTGTGTGTGTGTGTGTGTGTGTGTGTTAGGCGGAGCAGTTTGAGAGCACAGTGGGATTTAAGCTGCCCAATTATCGTGCTGCTAAGAGGGTTTGGAAAGTCTGTGTAGAGCATCACACCTTCTTCAGGTAAAACACACACTTTGGCCACGCCTCTTTTACTTAGACTCGTACACAGGCCACGCCTCCTTTACTTAGACTCGTACACAGAGGCCACGCCTCCTTTACTTAGACTCGTACACAGAGGCCACGCCTCTTTTACTTAGACTCGTACACAGAGGCCACGCCTCCTTTACTTAGACTCGTACACAGAGGCCACGCCTCCTTTACTTAGACTCGTACACAGAGGCCACACCTCCTTTACTTAGACTCGTCCACAGAGGCCACGCCTCCTTTACTTAGACTCGTCCACAGAGGCCACGCCTCCTTTACTGAGACTTGTACACAGAGGCCACGCCTCTTTTACTGAGACTCGTACACAGAGGCCACGCCTCTTTTACTGAGACTTGTACACAGAGGCCACGCCTCTTTTACTGAGACTCGTACACAGAGGCCACGCCTCTTTTACTGAGACTCGTACACAGAGGCCACGCCTCTTTTACTGAGACTCGTACACAGAGGCCACGCCTCTTTTACTGAGACTCGTACACAGAGGCCACGCCTCTTTTACTGAGACTCGTACACAGAGGCCACGCCTCTTTTACTGAGACTCGTACACAGAGGCCACGCCTCTTTTACTTAGACTAACAATTTATTGTTGTGTGTACTTTAGGTTGTCGAATCCGGAGCCACCAACTAAGTCGAAGTTCCTGACTCTGGGTTCTAGGTTCCGTTACAGCGGGAGAACCCAGGCTCAGACCCGACAGGCCAGCACTCTGATCGACCGACCTGCTCCACACTTCCTCCGCACAGGCAGCAAACGCAGCTCACGCAGCCTTGACACTGGTAAAAACACACACACACACACACACACACACACACACAGAAGAGAGAGAGAAAGTGAGAGAGAGAGCAAGGGATCTGAAGGCTGTGTGTGAGAGAGAGGGAGAGAGCGCCTGGAGAAAGACCGTGACACACATGGTCTCAGCTGGGTGTGACAGTGAGAAGACACACACACACACACACACACACACACACACATCTCTGAATTTGACCTGGCTGTGTCACGTGACTGCTCAACTTAGTCCCAGCTTTAGATCCTGAACGTTGGCCTTGTTTCCTCAGCATCTGTACAGCAGCAGTCTGCATTACAGAGGAGCAGCGCCACCTGGTGGCCTCTCACAGTTTGACACACTACACATCTGGATGAACACAGAGCACACCTTCTATACCCTACACCTGTATACATGACACATCTGGATACACAGCACGTACACCTACATCATGTACAGTACCCAGAACATGGTTGTCGTGGTGTTACGGTGCGTCGTTACGGTTACATTGGGTGGTGTTTGAAGCTCCCTTCCTCCACTCCACAGCTCCTGCGAGCGATCGCGGTTACGGCGAGAACGGCCGTGACCCCGCCCTGGACCTGTCGTCCGATTCCAAGGTGAGGAAGTTTAATCTGTGCGTTTCAACCCCAGCTTTTCTCTCTGCAGGTTGTTACAGAAGAAGTCGTGACACATTAACTATTTATATTGTTATTATTGTTGTTGTTGTTGTTGTTGTGGTGGTGATGATTTTTTTTGTGTATTTCCTTTTGCATTCTGTTTTTTTTTAATGCTGAATGTTTAATAAACTGTGAAACACAAACGTGAGGATAATCCACCCCGGTTCCTTACCGTAGAAGTCGACTCTGTGGGAGTTTCCCATGATGCTCTCTGTTTGCCGTCTCCGTCTTGGGGTCATGTTTCAGTCCTCGGTGTGTTAAACACTGATGGTTGACGCTCACAGGCTCAGGAGCCCGCGCGGGACAGCGGATTCGGTGAAGCTCGTCTGACCCGGGCGTTTGGGATCGTTACCAGTTCACACCTCACTTCCTGTTATTTTACACCCCCTTCTGCACAAAGCTAGTCATCTGTTTTCACTCCTTTTCTCTTTCTTTCTTTTCTGCTCCTTTCTCAGTTTTTTTATTTCACTCCCTTTATTCCGGCTCTTCCCTCATTGATCTGCACCGTTAGGTCGAGTTTATAATGACAACGAGTTTGGACAGAGTGAAAGAAGAGAGTGGAGAGAGAGAAAGAAGGGAAAAAAGGAAGGGAAAAGAATGGAATAATAACAAGGAAGCAGACGCAAAGAAAAGTCAGGCCAAGAAAAAAGGGGGAGAAGAGAAGTGGGTGGAATTAAGGAAACGAGGGGAAGAGAGAAAGGACGAAGGGAGAAGAAACAAAGACAGGAAGAAAGAGTTAGAACGGATAGACGTTAGAGGGAAGATACTGTATGAGTAGAGCTCACACACACTCACACACACACACACACCTGTTCTCCTCCCTCATTATTCTCTTCCCTCCTTACCTCCCCCACCTCTCCTACACTGTGACCTTTGACCTCCAAAAGTCTGTCTGACTAACGCTGTGTCTCTCTCCTTTTTCCCCGTAACGTCGTTTCAACTTTTCTTTTCATCTCACACACTTTTTTCATTTTATTCATTTTTACCGCATCTATTTTACACCCCGCTCTTATTTCACCCCACTCTCCTTTAGTCGCTGTTCATGTTCCCGTTCTTTCCGTCCTCCTCGTCCCTGTCGTCCCTTCCTCCCGCCCTGGACACCATCTCCGAGCTCGACGTCCTGTCCGACGTCTCTGAGGACGAACCCGATCTCGATCCTGACCCCGACGCAGACCTTGAGCCTGACTTTCCAGTCGAACCTGACTCCCACCCGGTTGACCCTGACCCCACCCAGTGTGCTGAAGAGGGCGTGTCTGCTTTTGCTCTGCCCCCTTCCAGTGTCCCCTGTGAGCCCCAACCCCATCCAGGCTCCTCCCTCCTGGCCTTGTTTAAGGGTGTGCACTTGCTGGACGAGGACGGCTCCATCGCTCTGCCATGTCCTTCCTTCTTCCTCATTTTTGCCGTCTTTCTCTCAGCCTGCCACTCGGTGGCGCTCTCTCTGGCACTCGCGCTGCCTCTCGCGGTATCGCTGTGCTACCTTGAGCCCAAAGCTTACATCCGCTTCTGGGCTGCCGAGGTCCGTGCAGACGCAACGTCTCAAGAGGAGACGTGTGACCCGGCCGTCTAAACCGACCCACGACTCCTTTTCCTCCATTAGTCCACAACCTCATTGCTTCCTCATGATATGCACTGTGGTAGATTTGTTAAAAAATAGCTCTCATCCCTCTTCCTCCTCCTCCTCCTCCTCCTCCTGCTTGTAAATCGATTTTCCCAGCATTCCTGAGAGTGTCTATTTATAGCGCCTGCCCTGCCGGCCTCGTCGACCCCGTTAGTGAGCCTATAACTCAAACTGCTCTCACTGTGGACAAAAAGACTTTTAATATTCTCGTCCACCGACGACACGTTTATTAAGCTTTTATTTCATGCAGAGATTTAAAAGAAAGTGAAACTCACACGTTCACTTCATCAGGTTTGTTGTCTGAACTTAATCAGAGGTCCCAAATCTCTAACACTAACGTTTCTGCATTTAGTGAAAGCTTTAGTCTTTACTTTATCACTTTAAGAGGCGGAGCCTAGGGGGCGGGGCATCGATCCGTGCTAAGGCGGAACTTATAGCTACACAGTGAGGATTGTTTAGAGTTTTATGACCGGACCTTTCACAGTGTCACATATATATATAAATATATTTAAATATTAATACGTACTGAATAACTTCTGTAGACGTTATTACTACATTAATGACAGCGAACATCAGACACCTCGGACTGCGTGAGCTTCATTCGCTTGTAGCCGCTTTAACGAATAATCTCCAGCGTTGCGTTTTCTCTACACTTTGTCTGTTTATTGTCTACATGCGTAAATACTTTGTGCTGTTACTTAGTCAACAACCTACACGGAGAAAAGTTAAATGTCCCCCACCCACCGTTGCGTTACACTCCCTGGCCCCGCCCCTTTCAACTTAGTATCCAATCCCTGAGCTCGAGTCTTTCTCCTCATGACATCATGCACCTCATTTTTATGGAAATGTCAGGCCTTCCCATCATCCATTTCACCTTTTTTTTTTTTTTTAACTTCTGATTGAATCGTCCATCATTTCCACCAATCAGATTCCACAGGTGAAAGAGGGGGCGGAGCCTGGAGAGGCCACAGCCACAGAAGTTGCTGCTGAACCCGTAGCTGAGGTCTGCTGTTTACCTTCCCAGCATGCATCTCTCTCTCTCTCTCTCACTCTCTCTCACTCTCTCTCTGTCTCGCTTTCTCTCTCTCTGTTTCTGTCTCTCTGTGTCTCTCTCTCTCTGTTTTTCTCTCTGTCTCTCTCTCTCTCTCTCTCTCTCTCTCTCTCTGTCTCTCTCTCTCTCCCTCTCTCTCTGTCTCTCTCTCCCTCTGTCTCTCCCCCTGTCTCTCTCTCTCTCTCTCTCCCTCTCTCGCTGTCTCTCTCTCTC
>NC_083471.1:1496529-1504029 GCF_030014155.1 Tachysurus vachellii | reverse complement strand
TTAGACCACGCCCACCTCAGCAGCAGCTGTCTATCCAGCTGTTAGCCAGCAATTTAATATTTCACACGTTTGTCCCACATTTGTTTATATTAACCTATAAATAGGCATGTCTTCTAATTTGTGTCTCTATACAGATCTGTATACAGATACAGACACAAGTATAATTAACCTGTCAGGTTTGTGGTGGTTTACATGAAGCTACTAATCACTACAGATCAGTAAACACATACAGATGGTCACTAAACAGATTCACACGATACAGTTTGTAAGGGTCTCATAAAGGGTCCTCATCAGACTGCGTCCCTGTGAACTATCGCGTAAATATGACACCTCAACTGTGTATCTGGCCAAATGTCCCAAATGACACCATTTCCTGTAACCAAGTGCAGCATTTTGTGGGGTTTCTGATTGTAGTCGTGTACCTGCGAAACGAAACGCTGCTATAAAACGAAACAACTTGCAGCACGTAGAACATCACTTTCGACCCAGATTAGATACCGTCTCAGGAGAGCATTAGCTCCTCCCCCTTTTCCTCCAGGAATGGTATGGTCCAAAAGCTTTAACTCTGGAGGTCGAAGGCTCAGTCCGACACTCGTTCAAAGACAACCGTGGAAGACAGAATCGTGTAAACAAGTCATCACAGAACAGAAAAGTCCAATCACTGTCTCACTACTACAAGACCTGGATAATGTTGTTTTTATTTTTCTCTGTCTCTTTGTCCTCTTTGTTCCTCTGTTTCCTGTCCTCCACCTGTCCTCCTCTTCATCGTGTCTGTCTATATGTAGAGTTTAGAAGAGGAGCTCACCTCTCTGTGTTTGTCACGTTTCCTCGAGTCCCGCAGTGGCACTGTCTCTCCAGCAGAGGGCGATGTTGCTGCACGGTTCGAGGTGCTCTCTGCCTGCCTTGCGCTCTCTCTCTCTCTCTCTCTCTCTCTCTCTCTCTCATTACGTGCGATGGCTAACTCTGCTCAACTACAAACTTTTAGAAGTTTGTGTCCAGACTTGGTCTTGCTATTTAGCTAAATAATTGGACGTCACATCTTCGGTAGGCTGTTATTCTCGGACAGTGGTGTTGCACTGAGACGGTTTAAGGCGAGGCTTTAACCAGTCAAAGTAAAAACAGAAGTAGCTTCGATCTTTCAACCAAAATATTTAATACCAGTAACCAGGAGACCAGAATGGACAAAACTTTTAAAGAATTTGCTTCGGAAATCATCCACATTTGATCACATCCTTTTTGTTGTTTTGTTTGTTTGTTTGACTTATATGTGTGTGGATACGGTGTATTTTTCTCATCGTAAACACATGCTTTGAGTGACAGTTGCCTATGGTTACCGTTTATTTTCCGCAGATAAACCCCGCCCACCTCGAGAGCGCACTGTGTGACAGCGATGACATCAGCAAGGTGGCGTCTAAATGCAACCTAACACCAAGCTAACTCTCACCTCATCTTAGCCCCTACACACACACTGCTTCATCCATCTATCTCTCCATCCATCCATACATCTATTCATCTATCTAGTCATATATACGTTGGTCCATCTGTTTTATGTTCCTACATGTTAATTGTGTTTCTTTCAATGTGATATTAGTTCTTTTTTTTTGTTTGTTTGTTTTCATTTATCTGTGTTGGTCATTGTTTCTGTTTTTTCTCTCCATCCCTCGTTTGTTTGTTGTTGTTGTTTTTTTTTTTTTAAATGTCGTTTGTTTTAGAACGAACAGAATTCAGGGCTTAACGGTCAGCCCGAGGTTATAGAAGTCATGGAGGAGATCATCGTTATCGAAGAGGGCAAAAGAACTAAGCCCAAAAGCCCGGTCCCTGATGTGTTCACCGATGTAACCATGGTTACAGAGAAAGCCCCGGAAGCAAAGGAAGAGGAGGAGGAGCCGGAAAAGAGCGGGTCGTCAGAGAGCGAGAGCGAAGAGGAGGCGGAGTATCACGCTCAGCTTCCCACCTCCACAGACTCCACCCATCTTATCAAAGAAGAGCCTGAAGAAGAGCAGGAACAAGAGGTGGAGCTTAATGAAGAAGCCACACCTACAGAGGTGGAGCTCCAGCCAGTGAGCGAGTCCTTGAAAGAAGAGAAGCCATCAGCACAGGCAGAAGAGGACGTGTCAGGAGATGACGTCTTGGTGACACCCGATGAAGCACCCAATGGTCACGCTGATGAAGCTGAAGCTCCACCCACTCCATGTGCTGTGGCTGAGGAGCAAGAGGAGGAGACTCGTGTCATCAACGGTGACGCGTCTCACATGGAAACGGAGCGCGTCCCGCAGGTGATCTGTTGCTCGGAGGTAATTGGCTGAAACCCCATGAACTTGCAAAGATGGCTGACTCTGCCATCCTCCTCCTCCTCCTCTTCCTCCACCTCCATCATCCTTTCATGCCTGTCCTGCTGCCTTTCCTCCCCTCCAGAGAACACATCTATATCTTTGTTCTTTTTTCACTCGCAAAATCGGCCGCCTCGTTCATTTCTGTCAATTAATACACATGAAAGAAGCGAGAGAAAAGAGATACGCCATGACACGTCTGTCCAAAAGTCACCCTTTATTCATATCACATTCTTTTTGGTTTAAAATTATTCATCATCTTAATTTTATACACACACACACACACACACACACACACAGCAAGCCGTTTATGTACTGTGTGTAGTCACTGTGGTGAATGGTGCTTGCAGGTAACAAGGACATTTGGGTATCTGGCAACAATACAGAAAATTTAATTTCCACCAAGCTTCAAGAACTTTCTAAAGAAAAGAGGAGGAACTTTCCTGAGTGAGAACCTTTCCTGAGTGAGAACCTTTCCTGAGTGAGAACCTTTCCTGAGTGAGAACCTTCCCTGAGTGAGAACCTTCCCTGAGTGAGAACCTTCCCTGAGTGAGAACCTTTCCTGAGTGAGAACCTTTCCTGAGTGAGAACCTTTCCTGAGTGAGAACCTTTCCTGAGTGAGAACTTTCCTGGACAGTTGTAAAAGATTATGGAACTGTGGTTTCATTCAGGAAAGTTCCAGAACCTCAAATTGTCCTAGAGCCAATAGGAGACGATCTGGGGCAGAGCACCTTTGCATGAATGAATGAAAACGCTGAGCTCCACTCACACACACATACACGTGTGTGCGCACACACACACACACACACACACACACACACTTCTATACTATACTAATACATGGTGAAAGATGCCAGAATGTCCTTGTACACTCAATCTTAGTTTGTGCTTTTCCCCCCTGTGTGTGTGTGTGTGTGTGTGTGTGTGTGAGAGAGAGACAAAGTGAGCTTAAAGTTGTTTTTTTTTTGCATGTTGTGTGTGTGTGTTCCTGGGGGATGAGCGTGCGCTACTCGTTACTGCTAAAGATGACTCATCTGCCGTCCCACTCATTCTCCAAACACACACTGCTTTACCTGCAGGGGTGTGGGTGTGTGTGTGTGTGTGTGTGTGTGTGTGTTTTATCCTTCAGAAAACCCAAACCTGCAGTAAAGCAGCAGCATCCCTTTATATAAACCGTACCAGAGATCAGCATGTGATGTGTTTTGCTTCCTTCTGTGTGAAGTTCCTGTTCCAGCTGCATGCACCGATCCCACTTCAGTTCAGTTTAGTGTCCGAGTTGATTTCAGCTTGTTTTTGTTCCACTTTGAGTTAAACTTTTAGTTGATTGTGTTTGAGTTGCATGACCACACCATAGATCTCTAATTTACAGCTTCTGGCCTTTCTTTCTTTCAGTTTGTTAAAGCATGAGACTCCTCCTGCCGTGTGTGTGTGTGTGTGTGTGTGTGTGTGTGTTAGCAATGCTCTGACTTTTCTCCCCTTGAACCCGTAGCCCCCGGTGGTGAAAACAGAAATGGTGACCATCTCAGACACTTTTGCAGCTCAGAAGACGGAGATCACCACGACGGAGGTCCCCATCGTTCACACGGAAACCAAAACCATCACATACGAAGCTGCTCAGGTAAGAGCACCTGAACACACCGCTCATCTCCACCCGTCCGTCTCACACACTCCGTCTCCGGGTATCAGCGTTCTACTATCATTATGAACGAACCTGAGCGAGTGATAAGCCCCGCCCCCTTCTGTCTTTTCTGTAGCTGACCAATTGTGATTGTTTCCACTTTCAGCTCTGTTCTGATTGGCTGCTGTCACACAGGGCGCGGAATTTAGAAAATAACTGTGTGTAGATTCACTGTGTGTGTGTGTGTGTGTGTGTGTGTGTGTGTCGGGCAGACGGATGGTGCCGGAGATGGTGAGCCCGGTGTACTCATGACAGCTCAGACCATCACCTCGGAGTCTCTGTGTACAACCACTACTACACACATCACCAAGGTAACACACACATACACACACACACACACACACACACACACATCTTCTGATTAACTTATTAACATTATTATTTTTGATTGACAGACACTAAAAGGCGGGCTCTCAGAAACACGGATCGAGAAGCGCATCGTCATCACAGGCGACTCTGACATCGATCATGACCAGGTGAACACACACACACACACACACACACACGCACACACACTTTAACCGAACTGAATTGAAAGCAAACCCACCCACTAAATAAATCACGATCCGATGGGAATCGGAAAACCGGATGTCGCTCGTCCGTTTTGTTGCCATGGTTACAGGGACGGGTTTGGGACCGCGACTAGCTGTGTGTTCGGGAGTTACGTTTGAAACGAGAAGAACATTAAAGCCAAAATGGCCTCCCTGTCTCTGTAGCAGTGCTTGTGATTGGCTAGTTTATGATTGGCTGCTGGAATGTAACTGAGGCTCCGCCCCTTTTGGGACACCTTTTTTTTCCCCACCAAGCTGTTTATTTAAACCTGAGGAATGTTTTAGCAGAAGCTGATCTTCTGGACTCTTTTCCTCCCGCACACAAATCTCTCAATTATTTTGTGTTCAGTGTTGCTGGAGATGGCATCAGCATTAGACTGTAACACACACACACACACACACACACACACACACACACACACACACACACACATATGCATACATAGAGTCAGACTAGATTGGTCTGAGATTGGTTCTTCTCCCTCTCTCTCTCTCTCTCTCTCTCTCTCTCTCTCTCTCATTAAGGATGTACAGTGAGAGCGTGGGAGTCTAGAGAGCATCGTAACAAACACCACTGTTTCCGTAGAAACTGACTTTTATACTGTTAATGCTGCTCCAAACCTCCTCCAGACCCTAAAAGGGCTCTTATTAAACATTAAACCTCTACAGAAGGACCAACCAACACAGAGTAGATAAATAAATACAGAAGGATCTGCTTCACTTCCTCAGCACTGACATGACACTTTATTGTGTGTGTGTGTGTGTGTGTGTGTGTGTGTGTGTGGCAGGCCTTAGCCCAGGCCATAAAGGAAGCCAAAGAGCAGCACCCGGACATGTCTGTGACCCGTGTGGTGGTGCACAAGGAGACGGAGCTGTCTGAGGACGAGGAGTAAAGGTGTGTGGTGGTGTGGGGGTGTGTGGGGGGGGGTCTTTCTGTTTTTTGGAGAGTGTAAAGAGAGACTGGTAGTCAGATAAACTGGCAGAAAGAAAGCTAGACTGAGACAATGAGAGAGAAACATTTATCAAGGGAGAGGGAGAGAGAGAGACAGCGAGAGAGAGAGAGAGACAGCGAGAGAGAGACAGCGAGAGAGAGAGCGAGACAGCGAGAGAGAGAGAGAGACAGCGAGAGAGAGAGAGAGACAGCGAGAGAGAGCGAGACAGCGAGAGAGAGCGAGACAGCGAGAGAGAGCGAGACAGCGAGAGAGAGCGAGACAGCGAGAGAGAGCGAGACAGCGAGAGAGAGAGAGCGAGACAGCGAGAGAGAGAGAGAGAGAGAGAGAGAGAGAGAGAGAGAGAGACAGCGAGAGAGAGAGAGACAGAGAAAGAGAGGGAGACAGAGAGGGAGACAGAGAGAGAAAGAAAGAGAGGATAGACAGAGAGAGAGAGAGAGAGAGAGAGAGAGAACCACACCTCGTCCCATATATATAACTATTTTAATTACTATAAACTATAAGTTCTATATCTAATTAATTACTTCTTAATACTGTTGTTGTGATTAGAGACTGAGTCACACTGATGGGGAGAGGGAGAGAGAGAGAGACAGACGGGAAGAGAGAGGGAGAGAGAGAGAGGGAGAGAGAGACAGACGGGAAGAGAGAGGGAGAGAGAGAGAGGGAGAGAGAGACAGACGGGAAGAGAGAGAGAGAGAGACAGACGGGAAGAGAGAGGGAGAGAGAGAGGGAGAGAGAGACAGACGGGAAGAGAGAGAGAGAGAGAGAGACAGACGGGAAGAGAGAGAGAGAGAGACAGACGGGAAGAGAGAGAGAGAGGGAGAGAGAGACAGACGGGAAGAGAGAGAGAGAGAGAGAGGGAGAGAGAGACAGACGGGAAGAGAGAGAGAGAGAGAGAGACAGAAGGGAAGAGAGAGAGAGAGAGAGAGAGAGACAGACGGGAAGAGAGGGGGAGAGAGAGAGGGGGAGAGAGAGAGGGGGAGAGAGAGAGAGCGGAGTGTTCAGTGGTGTGTAAACACAAGCTCCATTATCATGGTGTTCACACTGGGATCTGTTACTGAGATATAAAAGTCGTGTTACATCATCATCATCATCATCATCATCATCATCATCATCATCAGAATATCACGTCTCATCAACAACTCATTCATTTATCTAATGAGCATTATTGTTCCACTGATATCTCTCTCTGTCTCTCTCTATTCCCGTCTGTCTCTCTCTCTCTCTCTGTCTCTCTCTCTTCCCGTCTGTCTCTCTCTCTTCCCGTCTCTCTCTCTCTCTCTCTCTCTCTCTCTCTCTCTCTCGTTTTCAGAGCTGAAGCCTGTGTTTCATCTTTTATTGAGTTTCTGGTGGACATCTCCCCCTGCGCCCCCCCGCGTCCCCCTGCGTCCCCCCAGCGAGTGATGGTGTCTCTCAGTGAGGACGAGATCGAGGACGATGCCGATGCTCTGTTTATCGTTAAAAGAAACCGAACCACTTCAGCTAATATTTTGTAGTGTTTATTATTGTTTTTATTATTTTAAATTTTTTTCCCCTAAAATATTGTTCGATGTTTATTACTCCAGATCGGATCCCCTCCCCCCACCCCACCCCTCCCCCCACCGACCCCATGATGAGTTTTACAGAGTTGCTATTGAAGGTCCACTCGGGTGGATAAAGCCCACTTCTATACTCTATACTCTCTCTATATAAATATATATTTAATAAAAAAAACTGTTTTGGTCACGGACCATTTTTTTAAGTGGGAGGGGTTTAATGTTTTTAAGGAGAAGTAGGCGGGGCTTCTGATGAACCGCAGTCTCATTGGCGTGTTTTTAGGGACCAGCTTGTGTTGGTTTACTTGCACATCAGTGCCAATCCTTCCTCTAGACACACACACACACTCACAGACACACACTCACACATATACACACTCACAGACACACACTTGCACATATATACATTCTCACACTCACACACAGACACTCTCACACAGACAAACACACACACAC
>NC_083471.1:1474029-1489029 GCF_030014155.1 Tachysurus vachellii | reverse complement strand
CTGTGGACACTGACTGTAGACACTGATTTTAGACACTGACTGTGGACACTGACTGTAGACACTGATTTTAGACACTGACTGCAGACACTGATTTTAGACACTGACTGTAGACACTGACTGTAGATACTGACTGTAGACACTGATTGTAGAAACTGACTGTAGACACTGACCGTAGACACTGACTGTAGACACTGACTGTAGACACTGATTGTAGATACTGACTGTAGATACTGACTGTAGACACTGACTAGATACTGACTGTAGATACTGACTGTAGATACTGACTAGTTACTGACTGTAGATACTGACTGTAGACACTGACTGTAGACACTGATTGTAGATACTGACTGTAGACACTGACTGTAGACACTGATTGTAGATACTGACTGTAGACACTGACTGTGGACACTGACTGTAGACACTGATTTTAGACACTGACTGTGGACACTGACTGTAGACACTGATTTTAGACACTGACTGCAGACACTGATTTTAGACACTGACTGTAGACACTGACTGTAGATACTGACTGTAGACACTGATTGTAGAAACTGACTGTAGACACTGACCGTAGATACTGACTGTAGACACTGACTGTAGACACTGACTGTAGACACTGATTGTAGATACTGACTGTAGATACTGACTGTAGACACTGATTGTAGACACTGACTGTAGACACTGACCGTAGATACTGACCATAGACACTGACTGTAGACACTGATTTTAGACACTGACTGTAGACACTGACTGTGGACACTGACTGTAGACACTGATTTTAGACACTGACTGTAGACACTGATTGTAGACACTGACTGTAGACACTGACCGTAGATACTGACTGTAGACACTGACTGAAGATACTGACCGTAGATACTGACTGTATACACTGACTGTAGATACTGACTGTAGACACTGAATGTAGATACTGACTGTAGATACTGACTGTGGACACTGACTGTAGACACTGATTTTAGACACTGACTGTAGACACTGACTGTGGACACTGACTGTAGACACTGATTTTAGACACTGACTGTAGACACTGATTGTAGACACTGACTGTAGACACTGACCGTAGATACTGACTGTAGACACTGACTGTAGATACTGACTGTATACACTGACTGTAGATACTGACTGTAGACACTGAATGTAGATACTGACTGTAGATACTGACTGTAGATACTGACTGTAGATACTGATTTTAGACACTGATTGTAGATACTGATTGTAGATACTGACTGTAGATACTGATTTTAGACACTGACTGTAGACACTGATTGTAGATACTGACTGTAGATACTGATTTTAGACACTGACTGTAGACACTGACTGTAGACACTGATTGTAGATACTGACTGTAGATACTGACTGTAGACACTGATTGTAGACACTGACTGTAGACACTGACCATAGATATTGACTGTAGACACTGACTGAAGATACTGACCGTAGACACTGACCGTAGATACTGACTGTAGACACTGACTGTAGACACTGACTGTAGATACTGACTGTAGATACTGACTGTAGACACTGATTGTAGACACTGACTGTAGATACTGACTGTAGACACTGACTAGATACTGACTGTAGACACTGACTGTAGACACTGACTGTAGATACTGACTGTAGACACTGACTGTAGATACTGACTGTAGACACTGACTAGATACTGACTGTAGATACTGACTAGATACTGACTGTAGACACTGACTGTAGACACTGACTGTAGATACTGACTGTAGACACTGATTGTAGACACTGACTGTAGATACTGACTGTAGATACTGACTAGATACTGACTGTAGACACTGACTGTAGACACTGACTGTAGATACTGACTGTAGACACTGATTGTAGACACTGACTGTAGATACTGACTGTAGATACTGACTAGATACTGACTGTAGACACTGACTGTAGATACTGACTGTAGATACTGACTGTAGACACTGATTGTAGACACTGACTGTAGATACTGACTGTAGATACTGACTAGATACTGACTGTAGACACTGACTGTAGATACTGACTAGATACTGACTGTAGACACTGACTGTAGATACTGACTGTAGACACTGATTGTAGACACTGACTGTAGATACTGACTGTAGATACTGATTGCTCCTGATCTAGTTTTAATACAATCAGTTATAACAACAGGACACAGTGATCTTAAGTGACATTAGTGTGAGAGTTCAGCTTGAGATCTGATTAATGGGTTTTCAGCGTATTGAAAAATAAGACAATGGTGATTAACCAACAAATTAGCAGCAGCAGCAGCTCTTGGTCACGATCATTAACAACATGAACTGAAAACTGGAGTAAAATCAGGAGGTAATTAGGCTAATGAGCTCCTTCAGTCACATAGAGCTGATTAAAGTCACTCAAAACTCGGTTTGAAAACCATAAAACTTAACAAATTGCGTTTACACACGAAAAATCCATCAGATAAATAACAAGTTTAATAGAATTGCATACTGAAACGTGATTGGCTCTCAGATTTCATGATGTAATAATGTTACTCCCATTTTTCAGTGACCATTCTGATGACTTGTTTCTTCTGAGATAATCTGATAAAACACCAGCAACGTTCTCTGTGTGAAAACCCCATCGAATTCTGCTTTATAAAGTTTCTTGTGATTTGAAACACAGCAGAAAGAGAAATAAAGGTGATTTCTGTAGATTAGTGCTGCTGTTAGTGTGAACATGTGTAATTACAGAGCACTTTTACTGCAGGCGAGTGACATGTGCTTCCTGTGATAAACTAAATAAAGATTCCAGGTGCTGAAAGCTCAGTTTCTCACCTGCGCAATTACAGATGCAACCGTTATCTTTTCATGCTAGCTAACATCTAGTAAGTGTTTAAATGTGGATGACAACATGACTTACCCCACCGAGTGACGATCTGCTTAAACCTTCAGTCGTTTTAGAAACCCAATATATTTCTATCTTGTGGGCACGGTGGCTTAGTTGTTAGCACGTTCGCCTCACACCTCCAGGGTTGGGGGTTCGATTCCCGCCTCCACCTTGTGTGTGTGGAGTTTGCATGTTCTCCCCGTGCCTCGGGGGTTTCCTCCGGGTACTCCGGTTTCCTCCCCCGGTCCAAAGACATGCATGGTAGGTTGATTGGCATCTCTGGAAAAATTGTCCGTAGTGTGTGATTGTGTGAGTGAATGAGAGTGTGTGTGTGTGTGTGTGTGTGCCCTGTGATGGGTTGGCACTCCGTCCAGGGTGTATCCTGCCTTGACGCCCGATGACGCCTGAGATAGGCACAGGCTCCCCGTGACCCGAGGTAGTTCGGATAAGCGGTAGAAAATGAATGTTTCTATCTTGAATAATTAGTCTGAATTTTTACAATTTAAAACCAAACACTTTGTGGGTCCCTGAAAAAAACGTATATTTTGATAATACATCCATGTTTGTTGGCTTTAGGCTAAACTTCTCACGGCCCTTATTTGGTGATGTTACTTTGCTGTCAGAGGGAAGTTTGATCTCTTAGCAACCAATTACACCAATATTCTGTGTTAGATATTTATTAAATGCATCCAGGTTCTATATGAAAGACTAATGAAGGCAAAGGTTTACCATGTGCAGAGCTCCATGAGCTCCATGATGTGATGACACGTGACATGTTCACAAGGCTCAGTGATGAAGAGTGAGATGATTACTGACTGACTTTGACCGACTTTGCCTTTTTTTCCTCAAGAGCCGCATCCACAGCAGCGTCGAAAACCAATGAGGTTTTACTGTAACTGTGTCCCAGACACTTCAGTTGTCAGATCAGATGTAAACACTCAGAATATTGTGGATCAGATTTTGGTACAGTCAGAACAGGACCAGGTTTATTTCCTTTTGGGAAAGTGAAGGCACATTTTTATTACATTATGATGATGGTATTAAACCCGTGTCTGCATTTATCTGAAGGAGAAATCAACTGTCCATAACAAACATCCTCTAACCCTCTAGTCCATCATATTCAACCCCTTAGTCTACATCTTAGGGCCTTTTTACCCCTGGTCACTTCATGTGTTGTCTCTGATCCGATAGCTATCTGATTTGTTAAAACTGATCCATTTACATTAGGCCACATAAATGCGTCTCGGCGAATCGGATATCAATCCGATCTTTCTACTCCCGCCTCAAAATGTGAATATATTTTACCTCATTTCTGGGGTAATTGAAACAGAACACACTTTGGTGTGTGCGGTTTTCAGAACGCGATCAAAAAGAAGACGAAAAAACTGGTTACGACGTTTATGCTACAAAAAAACAGCGTTTACTGTTTGCTGCGTTTTCGCTGGCAGCAGCAGCGCATTTTACTGTAAGACCCGACGAGACGCCTGGGTGAAAGATCACCTGAGTGACGTTCTTCCGTTTGGGAGGAGTTTAGCGCTGACGTATGTGGCTTGAACAACCACATTCATTTACACCTGTCCAGTTTCATCTGAAACACGTCCCAGACCACCTCCTGAAGGGGTTTGTACCGTCGGATTTATATTCGTCTCCAAAACGTTTCGGAGGGCATTTAGACCTGGTCTTTTTACCGTCGGATAGCTATCTGATCACAGAAAACATGTGAAGTGACCAGGTGTAAAAAGCCCCTAATTCTATGCTGTAGTCCATCACTAAACCCATCAATAAGTCTAGGCCAAAACTATTTTTAATCCAATAATCCCTCTTTTATTTCATCCTCTAATCCATGCCCATAGTCCTTCCTTTTAGTTTTTTTTTTATTTCATTCCTCAGTTTCTTGTCTAGTCCATTCCTTAGTCTACCCCAGGTACATGCTCTAGTGCTGTCCTTAATCCGTTCTCTAGTCCCCGCTCTAGTCCACTCTGCAGTCCCACTGGATGCTTTCTGTAGCTAACGACAGTCTTATACCTTCGTTAAATTCGTCACCGCTTCCACTGGACTCTGAAACAACACACGTCGCCATGTTTACAAACTCACGGTAAAGACTCTGATGCTCTAAATAATAGATTGTAAAGTCTAAAATGGAGTAACGAATATCTCTACAACAACACTGCAAAATGTCAGGTGCTTTTGCTGAACATTTATTTAGTGAACTAAAAAGGACGTAATCTCGTTAAAAAATAAATGCGTAAAGAACGGATGTCAAGAAATGGCAGGTGTGAAACGTCAAACCCGCGACGTCTTTCATCATGACAACGTGGTCCTACAATATTAGCCTTCGGGTTAGAAAATAAAAATAAAGCAATTGTTCTGTCTTTTTTCCCTCGTGCCCTCCTGAGCCGTCGGCTGCCAGCTGATATACTACAGTATGATAAATAATTCATCAGTAAAAATAGCAGCTTTAATTATTCCATCCATCAAGTAGGTCAACATGGAGAATTTATCAGCTGCTGCGTTCTGCATCTTATCAACCGCACCGTCAGGGAACCGTCAGGCAGCACTGAACTCGCAGTGTTTCAGATGGTAAAAAGAACTAAATAAATAAATAATAATCCCTACTGAGCCTGTCATCTCGGAGCCCAAACATACACCACGTGCCTTAGATCCGTACAGTACGTCCTACAGTACATAAAGTTTACACACGACAGAGATCCAGTATAACGTGATGATGTGATATCAAACTGTGATGAAAGCACAAGCCGGGACATGAAAGTTTAATGTCGTGCTGAAAGATCGGGCTGTTAGTGTGAGGTGAATATTTAATGTCACGTCTGTTCTGTTTACATGGAAGAGAAAGAAGAAGAAGAAACTCTGAAACTTTCTCTTTTTGTTTTGTCAGTAATCGATGCTTACGAACGTTCCACGTGGACGACTGTAACCTCTTACATGATGTGACTTCTCTGGTCAATCCCTCGTTCACACGGCTGTCACTCATCCCACAGAGAAGCTTCAGGTCGTATTAATCCACTGGGTCTGAAAAAAAAAACCAGCAGGAGAAAAAGTTTCTACTTAAGTTTACTTCACGCTGCCTTTCTTTATTTATCTTACATCACAATTCTCCATTCTGATTGGTCAGATGGTGATGATCTAAATATCCCAGAGTCTCCAGTCAGTGCCTTTAACTTTAAGTCTGTTTAAAGCCTGATTATTTTCTGTATAACTGAGTATTTACATTGTAATAGAGATGATGTTACAGCACACAGGGATTAAAGACGAGATGATTTATTTAAACAGATACAACTGAGTGCTCTCTCGCTCTCTGTCTCTCTCTCTCTCTCTCTCTCTCTCTCTCTCTCTCTCTCTCTATCGCTCTTTATCTCTCTGTCTCTCTCTTTATCTCTCTCTCTCTCTCTCTCTGTCTCTCTCTGTCTCTCTGTCTCTCTCTATCGCTCTTTATCTCTCTCTCTCTCTCTCTCTCTCTCTCTCTCTCTCTCTATCGCTCTTTATCTTTCTTTATCTCTCTTTATCTCTCTCTCTCTCTCTCTGTCTCTCTCTGTCTCTCTGTCTCTCTGTCTCTCTCTATCGCTCTTTATCTCTCTCTCTCTTTCTCTCTGTCTCTCTCTCTCTCTGTCTCTCTCTCTCTGTCTCTCTCTCTCTCGCTCTTTCTCTCTCTCTCTCTCTCTCTCTCTCTCTCTCTCTCTCTCTCTCTCTCTATCGCTCTTTATCTCTCTGACTCTCTCTCTCTCTCTCTCTCTCTCTCTCTCTCTCTCTCTCTCTCTCTCTCTCTCTCTCTCTCTCTCTATCGCTCTTTATCTCTCTGTCTCTCTCTTTATCTCTCTTTATCTCTCTCTCTCTCTCTCTGTCTCTCTGTCTCTCTGTCTCTCTCTATCGCTCTTTATCTCTCTCTCTCTTTCTGTCTCTCTCTCTCTCTGTCTCTCTCTCTCTGTCTCTCTCTCTCTCGCTCTTTCTCTCTCTCTCTCTCTCTCTCTCTCTCTCTATCGCTCTTTATCTCTCTGACTCTCTCTCTGTCTCTCTCTCTCTCTCTCTCTCTCTATCGCTCTTTATCTCTCTCTCTCTCTCTCTCTCTGTCTCTCTCTCTCTCTCTTTCTCTCTATCGCTCTTTATCTCTCTCTCTCTCTCTCTCTCTCTCTCTCTCTCTCTCTCTCTCTCTCTCTCTTTCTCTCTCGCTCTCTCTCTCTCTCTCTATCTCTGCTCCCTGCTGTTTCTGATTTTAAGGTGATGCCAAATGACGCCATTCTCCGTCGCGTTGCCATGGGTTACGTCCTCCTCTTCTTCTTTTACTTCTTCCTGTATGGCCAATTACTGTAAGAAAGCCAGGGATTTTTTTTAGCCTTATTAAAAGCACCTCCAGCTTCTAGGTGTAAATCAATAGTTCTAGAAAGTGAGTATGCAACATGCAACAAATGGATTTCTGCCCGTAACAAGACATCCTCCCTCCAGCTTCTCCACATGGTGTCAATTAAATGCTTTGATGTCATATCCAGTGTCTGAAAAAAGGTTCAATGAATGACTGAATGTGAAAGAGCCCCAAATCACATGACAGAGAAAGATTACATGAACAAATTCAGCTGTAGTTAGACAAAGAAATCGGTTCGCTGGTCAGAATGTTAGAAGATTCGGATCAAAAGATTCGGATCAAACGATTCGGATCAAAAGATTCGGATCAATCTTTCATTATTTCCGAAGTCTGCCCACATAACATCATGTGTCCTGTGTGTGTGTGTGTGTGTGTGTGTGTGTGTGTGTGTGTGTGTGTGTGTGTGTGTGTGTGTGTGTGTGTGTGTGTGTGTGTGTCTGTGTGTGTCTGTGTGTGTGTGCGTGTGAACTGAATCTTCTAAAAGCAAGAAAGATCTCCCTGAGTTCCTGGAGTTCCATGAGCAGGTCTAACACTGTTTCTGCTTGTTCAGGGTGAACGTTCGCTCCGCAGCACTGATGCCTTCACCTTTGCCATATTAGGAGCTGAACAGACAGCATCATTACAGAGTGTTATGAGAACACGACGTTGGAAAGCGTTTAAAGCGAGTGAAGAAGCGATGACAAGGTCACGGAATGGTTATGAGCAGAATGTCACACTTTCTGTTTATTCTATGAGACGCCATCAGGGCTTGGATGTGAGGCGAGTTTGTGGACGGAGGGTCTGTGATGATGACACAGAATGTGTGTGTGTGTGTTTGCAGCTCATGAGACAGCTCATCTTTCAGTAACACCCTGGTAAATTTAATCCCCCTAAAATTCCAGCAGCATGAACCGTGTCCTAAAAAGGAACGATCGTGTTCCTCAGAGCCGTGAAGAAAAACCCGGAGATCTTCCAGCGGTCTGGATCAAATCCTCTGCTTTTACATCCTAATGAGCTTCTTTTCACTCTTCTACAATAATGTGACTGATACCAGCATCGCTAATGGACCTTTAAAGTCTCATAATCTCTCTCTCTCTCTCTCTCTCACACACACACACACACACACACACACACACACACACGCTTTCTTTACATTCAATATTTGGTGGATTGACCTACAAATTGTAGGTAACAACGACATCATCAGCATCAGGAACTCATCGTGTGTGCTCATGCTTTCCAATGATCTATTTTTCAAATGCCAAAAAAAACAACAACAAAAAAACACGAAACCTCTGTATCTCTATTTTAAATTATGATCATTCTGTTTAATTCTCTTTTACTCCGTTCCTGTCACATACAGATCAGGGTCACAGATTGGTGTCGCTACAGTAATGTGTTATTCAAGGTTTCTTTAGAAAAGCTAAACTAGCGTATTAGCATGACAGCTATGAATTTGCCGAAGGAAATGAAACACAGACAAAAATATTAAAACATAGTGACGGCATCAGCTAACTAGAAAAAACTAGTGAGTAGTGTTCTATCTATGTAGCTTAGCACTAGCTAGCTAACTAGAATAAACTAGCTGAAATGCTTGCACAATTGTAATTCATTCTTGTATCTAAGTTTTCATTTGGAAGTTTTATGACGATTTAATACTTAAAGATAGATAGTTAGATGGGTAGATTGAGAGAGAGAGCGACAGAGAGATTAGCAAAAAAACAACAAATCTTTGCTGTGAATATGCTAGCTAGCATTCTCTACCTATCTATCTTGCTAGCTAGCTAGCTATCAAGCTAGCTAAATATATTGAATGCTATGGTAAAGTTTCAAGCTAGTTATAGACACAACTATAGAAACAACTTACTTTCATACTTACTGAACTGTAATGAATGAAGCTTGGCTCCACTCCTTCTCCCAGAAGTGTGAGAAGATGAAAGAGATATCAGAGATTTATACAGAGAGAGAGAGAGAGAGAGAGAGAGAGAGAGAGAGAGTTATAAGCACTTATACTCCATTGTGGCCCGGTCTCATTTATTCAGCCCATGATGTAACACCGTCTCCTGCTGATCTCTCGCAGTCCTCTGAGTTTACACAAGCCGCAGATCATCAGATGAACTTCACAATGATGTTCACAGTGTTTATGAGAAGATCCCACATTCCCGCGTTATCCACTGCTGCATTAGTCTAAATGTTTTGGCACCTCTGAGTGCAGCTCTGATGGAAACACCAGACCCTGATTAAGCTTTCAGATTGTGTGTGAGCTGAAGATCTTCTCACACATGGAATAGTTCCTATTGCTCATACTGTTTGTCATGTCGTTGATCAGGTGTTTGCTCTTTGATATCAAACCTCTGTGTGATGTTCAGTGCTTTGCCGCTTGACTCGATCTACCAGCGGTCGATTATCTCCGACTTTAATAATAAATATTTCCACCAGAACTTTCAGTGGTACACATTTCTTTGCGTGTGAGCGCAGGACGATGAATCCGCTGCACTGAACTCGAGCGGTTTCTGAAACGACTGTTTTATGTAAATGTCAGCTCACTTCTCTGTGAAATGAGCGATTCAAAGAGAAAATGCTATAAGACCCTGCTTAATAAATTTTGCATAACTCTCTCGGCATTTCCAGAGGAAGACGTTCATGCGGATCACGGCGGAGTGTTGAGTCACTGGTGCACGATATTAAACTTTATACGTCTGAATAGAAAAAACAGGACAAATTATTCAAATTAGAAAAATGTCACCAATCCAGAACATTTTTCTATTATATTACTCCACGTTACACTGGGGCTCATCAGTCAGCTACATCTGAACCAGTTTACATGTTTGTTTGCAGGAGCTTTTACAAAGTACGATAGTCATGAAAATGAAGTTTGTCATTTGTTTCGTTTGTGTAAATGTTTCTAAAGTGAACCACGACTGACTGACTGACTGACTGACTGACTGACAGTCTGACAGAGACTGACTGACTGACTGACAGACAGACTGACTGACTGACTGACTGACTGACTGACTGACAGACTGACAGAGACTGACTGACAGACTGACTGACTGACTGACTGACTAACAGACTGACTGACTGACTGACTAACAGACTGACTGACAGACTGACTGACTGACTGACAGACTGACAGAGACTGACTGACAGACTGACTGACTGACTGACTGACTGACTGACTAACAGACTGACTGACTGACTGACTATCAGACTGACTGACTGACAGACTGACTGACTGACTGACTGACAGACTGACTGACAGACTGACTGACTGACTGACTGACAGACTGTCTGACTGACAGACTGTCTGACTGACAGACTGACTGACTGACTGACTGACTGACAGACTGACTGACTGACTGACAGTCTGACAGACTGACTGACAGACTGACTGACAGACTGACTGACTGACTGGCAGACTGACTGACTGACAGACTGACTGACTGACAGACTGACAGAGACTGACAGAGACTGACAGACTGACTGACAGACTGATAGACAGACAGACAGACTGACTGACCGACTGACTGACTGACTGACTGACAGACTGACAGAGACTGACTGACTGACAGACTGACAGACTGACAGACTGACAGACTGACAGACTGACAGACTGACTGACTGACAGACTGACAGACAGACTGACTGACCGACTGACTGACAGACTGACAGAGACTGACTGACTGACTGACAGACTGACAGACTGACAGACAGACTGACTGACAGACTGACTGACTGACTGACTAACAGACTGACAGACTGACTGACTGACTGACTAACAGACTGACTGACAGACTGACTGACAGACTGACTGACTGACTGGCTGACAGACTGACTGACTGACTGACTGACTGACTGACTGACAGACTGACTGACTGACTGACTGACTGACTGACTGGCAGACTGACTGACTGACAGTCTGACTGACTAACAGACTGACTGACAGACTGACTGACAGACTGACTGACTGACAGACTGACTGACTGACAGACTGACAGACTGACTGACTGACTGACTGACTGACTGACTGACTGACTGACAGACTGACTGACTGACTGACAGACTGACAGACTGGCTGACAGACTGACTGGCAGACTGACTGACTGACAGACTGACTGACTGACAGACTGACAGAGACTGACAGAGACTGACAGACTGACTGACAGACTGATAGACAGACAGACAGACTGACTGACCGACTGACTGACTGACTGACTGACAGACTGACAGAGACTGACTGACTGACAGACTGACTGACTGACAGACTGACTGACTGACAGACTGACAGACAGACTGACTGACCGACTGACTGACAGACTGACAGAGACTGACTGACTGACAGACTGACAGAGACTGACAGACTGACAGACAGACTGACAGACTGACTGACAGACTGACTGACTGACTGACTAACAGACTGACAGACTGACTGACTGACTGACTAACAGACTGACTGACAGACTGACTGACAGACTGACTGACTGACTGGCTGACAGACTGACTGACTGACTGACTGACTGACAGACTGACTGACTGACTGACTGACTGACTGACTGGCAGACTGACTGACTGACAGTCTGACTGACTAACAGACTGACTGACAGACTGACTGACAGACTGACAGACTGACAGACTGACTGACTGACAGACTGACAGACTGACAGACTGACTGGCTGACAGACTGACTGACTGACTGACTGACTGACTGACAGACTGACTGACTGACAGACTGACTGACTGACTGACTGACAGACTGACTGACTTTAAATCGTTACCTTGGTGATTTTTATATACAGATTACACGCTCTGTCATGACAGGGACACAAACCAGAGAGAGAGATTATGCATACACACAATATACACAAGCATGCAAATCCAAATAGGTGTTCAGAGAGGAAAACGTAATGGCACCCCAGAAAATGAGGAAGAGTGTCTACAGTAGTTGGTGTGCTGCATTACTGGAAGGTAAAACATGCGCCTCAACTCGCTGGGATCTTTAAAGTTTGTGGAATTTAGTGGGTGTGGCTCAATTAGCTGGATTAATTGACATACAGTTTCACTACATGACTGATAGCCAGATGCTAGTTTCCTACCTAAACACCTTGTTAGCTATCAGTTGGCCTTACATGAGGCCAAATTTTGTCCTACAAACTCAGTTTGCTAAATTAAGCATAAAATTAATCATATAAATAAAAATGAATCTTATGGTTTTATTTACTCTCCCGTATGAAGTTCATTTCATATGAGATCATTGGCTCTTGTGTTTTATGATGTAATATATAACATCATAAATAATGATACATATATAAACACATATTTTATAAAGTTCAATCTTGTTTGAAATGTAAGAATAAAATTACATTCTCGTTTTTTTTCTTTGTTCTTTTCCTGTGTGTTAGTCCTCAGGTTGTGCGCCTGTCATCTGTCAGGATTGAGCGTGTCACAAATTGGCCGTTTGGAGCTTTTCAGCTCGAATAATAAAGACTGGCCCACCGCTGAGCTCTTTGCCATTCTCAGGCCCGCTAGAGAGAAATAAATGACGGTGATCAAAGGAACAAGCGGGAAACGGAGCACCTACGTCACTCTCCTTCTTCACAAGACAAATTTATGGCTTGACAAATTTCTCACTTCTCTTCCTGTAGCATTGTCTGCAGTGCCGCTCCGCCACATCAGCCTGAGAGCAGAATGAATTATGATCTAAATTAAAATGATGGGTTCCTGAACATTTTGTACCTCTCACTCAAACCTGCACAAAGAATCACGTGTATAATGAAAAACCATTTAGACTCTGAAGCACATCAACACAAAAATGACTCATAGCTCTGTGCCTTATTATGGTAATAATGGTATTATGTGCTATCAGAGTGGTGTAACGTTCCACAGCTGTGGTTCTCGGCTGTTCCTGTTGATTGAAGTGCGGTAAGAACCAGCCTAGTGGTTCTAGATGATCAAAGCCTCCAGGAGAAACTGCTAGTTGTACAGCTGTACAGTTGTACAGTTCTTCTAGTACCAGAACTGTTTTTGGAGCGATCGCTGAAGTTAGATGTTCTTCCAATAGAGAAAAGGCATCAATGATGTAGAAATGTTTTTTTTTTTTGAGGTTCTAGAACCAGTTTTAGAACTACGGCTGTAGGCATCAGAATTGGAGACTTTCAGGACAAGCAGTTTTAACATGGTTCCTCTTTGTGAGGATGTGATGGTCCAGCGGTTAAGGCATCAATGTCGGGTCCTTGAGCAAGGTCCTTAACCTCACCTGCTCAGGTCCAATGGCTTGACCCTGCGCTCTGACCCCATAACCTGGGATATGCGAAAACCTGAAGTCGTAGCCTAATGGTTAGAGAGTTTGACTCCTAACCATAAGGTTGTGGGTTCGAGTCTCTGCCCGGCAATACCACGACTGAGGTGCCCTTAAGCAAGGCACCGAACACCCCAACTGCTCCCCGGGCGCTGCAGCATAAATGGCTGCCCACTGCTTCGGGTGTGTGTTCACGGTGTGTGTGTCTGTGTTCACTGTGTGTGTGTTCACTGCTGTGTGTGTGTTCACTGTGTGTGTGTGTTCACTGCTGTGTGTGTGCACTTTGGATGGGTTAAATCAGAGAACAAATTCTGAGTGTGGGTCACCGTACTTAGCTGTATGTCACGTCACTTTCACTCACCAGCCTCACCGTTATTGAACCCTACAGTAATTAGTAGAATTGTTATAGACATTGTATGGATGTTTCTAGAACAATTTTAAATAGACTTTAGTGTAAGTCTAAAGGTTAAGATGTCCTATGAATTTTTTATTACAACCTTGGCTGTTAATCCAGTTTCTTTGTAAGGACCAAATGTCTAGAACATAAATTTTCAGGATAACATCTCATATCAGAGTTCATCCAAACATGATCCAGGACCATCCTGGGACTTCTGCAGAAAAGTTACACTGATATTTTCAGGTGGCTGTAGATGATGTGGTTACTGTGGTGATGTCGCCATTTAGGAACCGTTAACCTGAGATGTATTAGAACATGCAGTGTAGAACATTTGGCTAATTCTAATTGCATGCTCGGCTCGGTGGCGTCTGCCAACACACGGCTCTTTGAGATTGGCAGGAGCTGCCCAGGCTTCTGATGTTTAGACTGAACTGAGGCTAATGAGCCTAGCACAGCGGAGGTCCAGGCGACAGTAATGACAAGTTCAGCAGGAAGTGCTTCATTAATGAGGGAAGTGGTGTCACGGGGTGATCACAGGGACGCTGTGTGTGTCTGCCTAACTGTATTTCTCATAACATTAACGCTGAGCAACGATTAAACAGCAGAACCTGGCAGACTCAGATCTAATGACATTGGACTCACACTGGAGATCTGAAAATCTGTGTTACTGATCACTCATTTCCGTTCTAGAACAAACATTTGGTACTATCGTAAAACAGTTTTTCCTCTGAAAGCATCTAGAACCACATTACAGCTGTAAATCAAAAGGTTTGACTTCATCCATCACCAAAGTAGAACCAACCTCACAATTCTGGAGCCACATTCTAGAACCACAGTACACGTGGAAATAGTGTTTCATTTCACGTGGGCATCAGCAAAGTAGACCCAAAAATCCACAAACACATTCTAGAACCACGTTTCAGATTATGGCTGTTAAGAGAGTTTCCCTGGATGCCTTGCAATTCTAGATCCACATTCTAGAACCATACTACAGGTGGAAAATTATTGCTTCTGGGAACAGTATTTCCACCTGTAGTATGTTTCTAGAATGTGGATCGAGAATCCACACGGTTCCTTTACTATGCTTTC
>NC_083471.1:1461529-1469029 GCF_030014155.1 Tachysurus vachellii | reverse complement strand
GTTACTGAACGTGAAACAGGAAGTCAGCAACTCTTGAGTAAGAGGTTAGACGTGTAATAAGTGAGATACTCTGCACTTTACACCATGACCCCTTGAGCTCTACTGCTTCTGCTTCAATATCAGTATGACAGGGACAAGTTCATTAAAGGACATTAAACATTAAACCGAACGTCATCCTTTTTTATTCATACAGCTCATGAAGACTTCTTTCTAATAAGGAGATGATTTTTAGCTCTTTTACGCTTCTGTAACTGTATTGTCTTATTATTCTTTTACTCCCTTGGACCCTGTGACGAATTAAAGAAGCATAAACTCTCTTCTGATTGGCCGTTCATCTGCAAACGGTGCGAGTGAAGAAGAAAGTCTCTGTTTAGGAGAGGAGCTTGGCAGTGACGGTGTTGTTCCTCCCGGAGCAGCCGATGATGATAAACATGGGAAAGCTGTTCACTTTCTTGCCAAGAGGTGTAAAGTTTTCTCAGCTGTCACAGAGAGACAGAGAGACGGTGAGATGGAGGATTGTGTTAGCATTTACACTCTTATAAGGGAATGGTTTAGTAAACAGCTTAAAACGAATAAACTGCTCTGATTGACTGGTGTTTAGACATCTGTGCTAAGACCCAATAATTACTCAATAAAGTTTTGCTAGTCACCCAGATACGAAAGCAAATCAAGAACAAATGGAGCTATTTCCAGTCTGAGCTTTGTTACTAATGGATATAAAAAAGAGTTTACCACTTTACTACACACTATTAATGTTTACCTCAGGGTCAATGGGTTTAACTGGATTCTCGCTAAAAATCGAACTCTGAGCGATCAGATGCTAGCATAGAAATCATCCAGCAAACAAATTGTTGTAAAAAACCTCCTATAAAATATCACTTCTATTTGTGAACGAACTTCTGAATTTCTAGCTAACGTCTACTGTGTGTAAGGAGTAAAACCCTCCTGTCTTTTTGTTATAGAATCAACACACCACTGATGCAGAGTTCAATCAACACCGATGTTGATTATCTTCCTAAAGTAAACACCCAGGTGAATTATTATGCTTTCATCCATTTATAATTACAATTCATGTAATTATTCGTGACAGAACGTCCGTGAAAAAGGCAGTTACGTTACAGCAGCAGTAAACCATCTCTCCCTCATCACTCCCTTACGGAAAACTTCACCGTATCATACATTACATTACATTTATTTTCAGCGTAGGATCTTCAGTTCACACCCCTGTGTGGTGAATGAGGTGTTATTATAAAAATGATAATTTTTATAATTATCTAATTATCTAAATCTAATCAGAATTATAATTCTGACCAATCAGGATGCAGAACTCATCAAAGCAGTGGTTATGAGGATATGGCAATGCTTTTAATGTTGCTGTTGACTGTAAAAGATCTAAAAAAAAATCTACTGTGTGAAAAGGTTACTTTTATTCTGAGAAACAGATAAATAATACATTGAAGACTTTTGTTTAAAAATAGCCATGTGTGTGTGTTTTTTGTAGTTGTTAGGTTTTTTTGAACAATAAATTATTTAAAATCTCATAGCAAAATAATCATCCATCTCTGGTACAACAATGCACACACACGTGCACGCACACACACACACACACACACACACACACACACACAAAACTAGCATCAGGTCCTGTATTAACGGTTATCAAATAGAGAAACATACTAAAATGTGTTTAACAAACAACACGGCTATTACATCACAGTCTATTTACAACGATTCACCTGTCAGCTTTTTGTTTCCAGGGTTAAAAATCCTTAGGCATCATTTTAGAAATGCTCTGACTATCAGAATATCCACCTGAGCTTGTAGTCCATGGGACTTGTGTTTCTGAAATTCACAACCACTTCAACAATGTTGCAAAACAACAAAAAGTCATTATTTATAAGTAGGTATTTATATTGCAGAGGGAAAGAAAATGTGTGCACAAGATGTCCCTTAAAACCTGGTCTCAGACGTCCCTCTTTTCAGAGTGCTGCTCATAAACTCATCATGCTCAAAGCTCAGATTGTTGTGTGACCTTGAGATCATGAGCAGTTTTTCTTTTTTGGTGTAATCGCGCTTTACAACCACTGGGGGCACCAGCAGCCTATCCATCGGGTCTTCTTTATTCTCCAGCTTGGTGTAGCCTTTGCTGTTGCTGCGGTCCAGCCTGGGCCAGCTGGGGTGCTTGCGCTGTTCCGGCTGCACGGTCAGCATGGTGGGACCTCGTTCCAGGTCCAGAGACTTGGAGTGAACCGAGAGCATGTGGAGAGAATTGTTCGAGTCAAAGTCTTTCCGAGCTGCTCCGGGAGACAGGTACCGACTGCTGGTGGATCCAGGGGACAGGGATGCAGATGCAGATGCATACACAGAGGATTCGGTAGCAGAATTACTCCGGAGCAACGTTGTACTGGGAGGCTTGAAGGCTTTCGAGATATCTGGAATAGGTACGGTTAAGGACTCCATGGACAAAGGTCTTGATCTGTCTCGTAGCTGCTCAGAGTCCTCTGTTATGCTGTCAATGTCAGGCTCGTCGATCACGCAGTTGTTGAGTTTGATGACAGGAAGCGTAAATGCGCTGATGGACGATGATACAATGGAGCGCGTCTGACACTTCTTCAGATCGTTACGTTTGTCCTCCCAGTGACACATCCCTTCTGATTGAAACCCGAATATCGATCCAGAACGTTCTCTATATCCAGGTGACAACAAGCCAGAGCCTCCTTCAGTCATTAGGCCTTCCTCGTCTTCAGCAGAGCTTGTTCGGCGGGAAAGTCTTACATCGCCGCCTAATCCTGAGAACGTCAGCAGCGTGTTAGCGGCTAGTCGCGAGGTGTAATGACTGTCCTGGCCGAAAGAGCGGATCTCGTGGTCGGCATAGGGACCTGTGTAAGCTCCATTCATGCACTTCTGCTCCTGTAATCTCAGGCTGTGGATGTCTATGACAGTTGAGTACATGTCCCTCATGTGAATGACCTTCGTTTCTCTGTCCCTGTTCTCGTGTAAGATAGCGTTAGCACAGATGAAGATGAATATTCCAATGCCCATCGTAAAGGGTCCGAGCATCTTCATTTTCTCTGAGTGCAAGTGCTGCTCAAAGAACTGCGCCATCTTCCCTGCCTGCTCCTGCGCTGCTGCTGCTTCTGCCGCCGTCTGAGTGTCATTTCCCAAGTGTTTGCTTGCGGGTGTCCTCTGGTGGTCCTTGTGAGGCCAGTACCCCAGTACAGCCATGGCAATGCCAACCATCAAAATAAAAACTCCAAGGACTAGAAAGAAACCAGAGGCAGAGTACAGGCGAATTTTTCCACGGACCACAACGATATCAGTTCGAGGTTTTCTTTTCAGACGTTTCTTCTCAGGAGGAGGGGCAGGGGACTGGATGGGCAGGTGATGCTGGGAGCGGGCGGAGTCCTGCCTCTTCAGGGCCGCAAGGCCCGTGATAACACCCCCAGTCGCAATCATCGCTACGACAACACACAGGCCTGGGAAAACAAAAAAGAGCATATAACATTGAGATGAGTGAGAGATGAATCTTTTCTCTCAGGCGCTTCTTTGTCTTTGTTTAGACAGCACTAGTGTAGGCGGAGCAGATGCATTAACCTTTAGGAAAGGGGTTTAGCTGAGAGACTCAACCACCTCCATCTTGGCAGGAATTACACCAGCTGTGCTGTGAAATAAACCCGCTGATTAAACCGAGACAGAAAAAACACATTCATGTTTTTGTTGTGGTTGACACAGAAACAGGAAGTGGTGTTCCCACTTAATTAGACACTGTGTTAAAGCAGCAGGAAATGGCAGAAATACACACATTTATAACGCAGCCCATTATTTCCATATCTCTGCTTCTCTTCTAAAAATACTAGTTGGGGATTTTATAAATATAGCAAGGAGTCATGAGCAGGAAATGACAAAAACGCCTGGCCATGCAAATAAGGATGATATCTATAAATATAAACCTCTTTATCTGCCCATTAAAGCAAATTCTGTAGCATTTAATTGATGTCGGATTCAAGGAAATTTTCCAGCACGCAGATCGTCACATACAGGTGGTTAGAGGTGTTCTGCTGACTTAAAGAGAACTATTTTTTACATTAGTTTGATGCCAAGCATATTTTCCAAATAAGGTCCCAATCTTTCCTTTTGCTTTAAAGAGCTTCGATTTCAATTCAAGACTGGAAGGGAACAAATCCTACGAGTTCCAGTTTTACAACGATGACCTTACGGACACGCTAACAACAAACTTGTGAGGGTCTATGAACTTTTCTTCATTGCCTCATTTACAGCTGCGTGATTCATCCACGTAATAACGACAAGCTCTCCGGTATCACGATCACCACCACTTATCCACTGACCTCGGGTCTCGTTCTGAGGACTGAGATATCTGACCATCTTCACTATTTTCCACACACTCACTATGACATATTCGCCTTGTATACCAGATTCTCTGCTAAGATCATTTCCCCTGTGGTGTCAGGATCGACGGTACGTTGAGTATTACTGAAAGCTCATCACACAATGACCAGGACACTTATATAATCATGCAGATTGTTGAAAGCTCAGCCTTGTTGTGTGAACTGGCAGTGACTGAGCTCATAACATAACAAAACCTCAAGGTCCTGAAAAATACACAACTAGCATTTCTTTTCCATCTCTATCCCACAAAACCCCATGACCACTCGAGTAAGACCTCTTTATGTCTCGGGTCATCTTGAAGTATACAAACCCTACAAAACCTTCGTAAGTAACAAAGCAATTGATTCCATGGTCTGACTTTTCTTCAGTTCCAAACTAACAGCTTTGTTCCCTACCTACAATTTCCCCCATAATAGAACCCTTATAAGTGTGTTTTCCAGAGGAGGGAGTAAGTCACACGTGTGCAAGTCACAAGTAAGTCTCAAGTCATGAATGTCAAGTCAAAGTCAAGTCGAGTCTTTTTTAATACTTGTCAAGCAAGTCTCAAGTCTCAAATTTGTGACTTAAGTCTGACTCGAGTCAAGTCATATGACTCGAGTCCACCATCTCTGGTGTTTTCAACATTTCCTGTCAGATTCAAGTTTTTATTCAGTCTGTAACACATAATGAAGAAGCTTGGAAGGAGACGCCTGGTGCCTCTGGATTGTAATGCTAGAGAACGAAGCTAGAACAAACCACAGAAGGTAACAACGTGTCCATCATACAGCTGATCCTCACACAGATTAGTGTGCTGGTTAATTATTTATCATAAGAAGCTGTTTATGTGCTAGCATCAGAACTAGAGACGAATCATAGACAGGAGACGAATTAAAGCGACATGTTTATCAGGATTGATGAAAGTCGGTATAAACTTAAAGATCAGGAAGAAGATCAGAAGACGCCGAATAAAGGAGACTCGAGATCCAGGTTTCCTGCCACTCGTCACACTGTAGATTAAACTTTCTGTTTTATTTCTTCTCTTCTATTCTGTATCATCTACCCGTCCTTTTCTCGCTTCATCTCTGTCGGCTTCAGTCTTCACACCCCCACACTTGTCTACTGGATTGCGAGAGGATTTTAGTGAAGCGTGTTCTGCTGTCCGTATCGATTCTCTAATTTGTTAGCAGCAAAATTAGCGGGGGATCCGGGAATGACTCCGACGGAATGCTTATGCGTTGCCTAGGCAACAAGCGCCAGCCTGGAGGAGTTTTTTTTAAAAATATATTTATATATAAATGTTTTTTTTCCACGTGAACGGGAGCGTGGGAGCACAACATGATTGTAAAAGTAGCACAAGCTCGAGAGGAAAAAAAAAACTCTTGTCCTTTAGTGTTCTTACAGACGTTCAGACTCTGGAATGCCGATGTGTGATTATTGACCCAGATGGCAATGCCAGCGCACCGTGCCAGACATCACCATACAGATTTACTTTATAGTCAGAAGTTGGCATAGCAAAATGTTTTTTCTGTCTTGACTACATCAGCTAATCAGATGCAGGACCAGCTGCGTTTCATTAACCGGTTTAGCAGCGAACGAAAACGCCCAGACTTCAGACTTCAGGAATTAAACATTTAAGAAGAATCAATGCAGACAAACGTGATGCCTTCTCTGCATCGTTACAGTATGTAGATGACTTCATGCTGACTTAGCAAGTTAATATCTCTGAGCACCGTGTGTGTGTGTGTGTGTGTGTGTGTGTGTGTGTGTGTGTTTGTGAGAGAGAGCAAAGGAGAGACGGAGCAGAATCTGTGATCCTGGCATGTTGACAGTCGTTCTTTCCTGAGGCAGAAATCTTTGTTTGTGTGCATGAAATCATTCAAGGGTGACTGAACACACACACACACACACACACACACACACACACACACACACACACAGGAGTGGACCCTAAGACACTCTCGAATGTTCTGTGGTATGTCAGAACAACTTTATTTATTTATTTGTTTATTTAACAGTGTTGAATGAAAGCTAATGAGCAATAAAGTGACATTAATAATAATAATAATAATAATAATAATAGTAATAATAATAATAATAATAATAATAATAATAATAATAATAAAAACTGGGTTTGTTTTTTTTCGGTGTCTCTCACCAGACGAACGGCGTGACGGTGGACTGAACACCAACAAATGGATCTCACCACAGTCAAAACTCACCACAACTTCCACCCACACAACAGAGATCACAAGCTCACGTTCTCCATCACACACACACAGACGCACACACACACACACGCACACACACACACACGCACACACACACACACGCACACACACACACACAAACACACAGACATTCAGACTGGGAAAGAGAGTGGGTGCTTTTACACTTTTCATGTGGACTCCATGAAAAACTCATCTCACACACACACACACACACACACACACACAGATGGAGAAAAATGGAACACGCTGTCTCTCTGGAGTTTCTGTGCAGAACAGTTCCCTTAACAGAAAGCAAATATTCTCCAAAACCTCAAAGGTTCTTACTCATTATTTCCTGGATAATATCTGGACGCTATCAGGAGTGCGATGTTCAGCTCTGAGCACATCATTATATACAAAATATAAACAGCAACAACAACAAACACTTAACGCTGCCATAGATTAGTCTTTGGTGGTTTTTTTTTGAAGATAAATACAACATTTAAATGATTTCCACCCATTTTCACCAAGCTCCGCCCCCAGGATCCTACATATCCTGCACAGGAAATGACACAATCACAAACACAGAACAAATGAGGAAGAAAAACCGACTGCTGCATCTTTAAAGCCTTTAATGATGTTCAGCTGCAGAAGTTCAGATTTTATTCCAACACGCATTACAGCTAAACGCCACCTGAGTCGCCTTTAAATATATTTATACTGAAATATTAGTGAGGTCTCTGTGTTCCTGTCACTGGTGAAGAACGTCTGAGTTACTGTTGTTGTTATTATTGTTGTTGGAGTTTAGCGGTGTAACTGAGCAACAGCTTCTTTTTCAGTTACATTAAACATCACCAGCAGGAGAACATCACAAGGAACCCAGCAGAGAAACGGTAGAGATGATGAA